>NW_027507686.1:185494033-185781533 GCF_037356315.1 Lithobates pipiens | reverse complement strand
GTTACTGACACCCCCAGATCAGTTCGCATATCGCAGTGCGATCTGCAAACTCGGATCGCATGGTGTGAACACCCATGCGATCCGATTCTGCTGCGGGCCAAAAAAAGGGTCCCGTGCGAATTTGCGGCGGGTGCGGCGGGTGCGGCGAATGGCTGAACTCGAATCGCACAGAGATCGGATGTGATTTGCACTGCAGTGCGGTGCGAATCACATTCGTTCTCATAAACCGCTGCAATGTGAACCCAGCCTTAGTGACACTGGCGACGGGGGGTGATCACTGGGTTAAACCTTTATTGGGGGGGTTAGGGGGGTACATTAGAACTAAAGGGGGCTAACCCTAACTGCCCTAACAGTTATTACAGTCACAAATGACACCAATGCAAAAAAAAAAAAAAAAATGACATTGGTGTCACTGTGACTGGGGGGCAGGGGTAATTGGGGGGGTGATCGGGGGGGTGTGAGTGTGCCTGGCATGTTCTACTGTGTGTGTAGAGTGTTGGTGCAACTCACCGATCCGCTCTCCTCCGTGTCGGAACGAAAAATACCGACACGGAGGAGAGAATACATCACTTCTTCTCCTGTGTTTACATTACAGGAGAGGAAGTGATGTCACGGGGGATTCCTATTCGTCGGGAGCGATCGCGAGGGGGTGGCCATGAATGAATGGCCGCCCCCTCGTCCCGGATCGCTCCCGGACGAAAACCGACCGCCGCAGGCACCGGGCGGGGGCCCGATCGGGCCCCCGACCCGCGGGAGGCAAGGGACGTACATGTACGCCAATATGCCTGCCCGTGCCATGCTGTCGACGTACATCGTCGTGCGGCGGTCGGCAACTGGTTAAAATGTGCATAAAAATATTTTCTGCAAAAGATTCATACATAAACCATGCTTATATCTAAAACCCTCTTCTTTTTCTTTTTTGCATTCTTTTTGCGCTTTAATAACAAGCACATAGTTTGGATATAATGGTTTTAATTATAAAACCATTATATGCAATGGTTATAATGGTTTTCTAATGAATGGTTTATATATGAATTTTTTGCTGAAAATTTTTTAAGCACATTTCAATATTAATTGACACTTTTGATGTACTTTTAGCTATGTTGGATTTTGCATATTATTTCAATCATTATTTGCACCAAATGGATTTTTGATATTATTCTGGTTAGCGTCACATCCTTTGCTATATATTCAATTTATCTGTGGGTTTGTGTTAACCTGTTTGATGTTGGCAGCTTCTCACTACTGCGGTTGATCAAAAATAGGTGTGTGCATTAGTTTTTTATTTTAAAATATATAATGCAGAACCAGGCTTTGTGCAGGTGACAGGGGGACGCCAGGGGGTAGAGGGGGGAAAATAAAAGATCACCAGGGGACCCATGGAATGAAGAGGCTTTTGTGGGAAGAAGGGGTCCTAAGGAATGAAGACTTGAGATGTAGAGGCCCTATCAGAAGCACCCTATGGAATGAAGGGGGCCCCCAATGGGAAGAAGGACCCTATGGAATGTAGGGGGTGTATGGTATGTAGGGGGCCTAGAAGAAGGACCCTATAGAATGAAGGGGGCCCAATGGGAAAAATTGGTGTTATGGTTTCTGCATCAGTCTTGATGACATCAGAAGACCTTGGAGCATGGGGGGAGAAGACTCTGAGGACCAGTCTAACAGGATGGAGGATCAAGTAAGCAAATCTTCCTTTTTCATGCTGCCTGGACCTAAACACCTTTGAAGCAAAGCCCTTCAGTAGTGCGCTGTCACTGCTGCCGGGGGTTCCCCCTTCACCTGGTCTTGCTTCTGGGTTTGCATACTTCTACTATGTGGCTAGCCGGGCCATGATGACGTCACTCTCGTGCAAGTGCGCAGCATACTGTTTTTGTGCGTGTTTTCAAAACTGGAGTGGGCCGGTCTGGATGAAGTCCAGGGCCAAATTTTTGTCCCAGTCCAGCCCTGCCTGGCAGGTACATTTAGGAGCAATCCTGCCTAAACACCAGGGTGCTACACTTGCTATTGCTTATGCTGGAGGCCTGTGCTGCAATATAATAATTGCCAACATTTTACATTTTCATCAATGCTAGTTCCCTAGCTGCCAAACAAATACAATTGCTTCTGGAATTTCTGAGTTACTGACCTGATACAAGTAGGATGATGAGAAGTTTTGACTCAGCTATGACTTAATTGACTACAAGGTTGTTCTATCTAGGTAGGTCCAGGAGTCAAAGCACTGAAATCAACAAGGATCTTTGGGAGACCAGCAAGTACAGCCTACATACTGTATTTCACACAGCATACTTTTCTTTAAATCTGGTTATGAAACCAGTTACCATGAAAGCTTCTCTAAAGATTTAGCTATGCATTATGCATATTCATCTGTTTTTTGGCACCGTGCAGACCTACATTAGAATGGTCACCAGCTAAAAAAGGTTTCTTTAAGGGCTTATTGCTATTTTAAAATCACCCCCAGCTCCTGGATAATGAGATATCCAAAACTAGAAGCACCCACCAAGCCAGTCATACTAGATATTAGATGTGAAAACATACTGTGACTGATGTCTGTTGAGCCCCAGTGATTACCTATATTCTTGGTGAAGACTTTCTATTTATACATTGGCCGAGTCAAGGTGAGGAACTGCTTCTTGGAAGAGTTTTCAGGTGAGTTACACATCTCTAGTAGACTCAAAACCTACCTGGCCACATCTCAACAACAGAATATAATGTATAGTCAATAATTTTTTGTTAAAATATAACTTCAGTTACCACCAGTGCATGGGATATACACATTGAACAGATTTAAAGTTGATCAAAACCACGTTTTCTCCTGGACTTCAAACGGTCCACTAGGTGTCTGCAGGAGGCCCTTCTTCCACTGACCCACCAGATGCAATCACCCCGGCAAAACCTTTAGCTAAAGAGTATGCTCCAATGGAATAGCATGGCAGCCACATCTGCTCACACTGTCAGTGTCCTCTGTCTGCTGCACAGTGTACAATGAGCGTGGTTTTGATCAACTTTAAATGTGTTCAGTGTGTATATCCCATGCACTGGCGGTAAGAGTCAGTTTATTTGGGTGTTGGTGACGGCTCTTTCCTCAGCATATTGAATATCTTTGATGGACTCTATTTCATTTTAATTCCACATTTTTTGATGAATTCTCTGTTTATTATTAGCATTTTTTAAGCGCTACACCCCATATCCCCTATACCTATTATTGTACCCAGCAATATTGTGTTAGCAGGTACTTGTTATTTTGTTCTTATTTTTAGCGCAACAAATTTTCTTTTTATAACTTCAGTTAAAATGAGGACAGGTCTTTTATCTATCACTGTCTCTGTAGCTTGTACAAAAAACTAATTTTACCTTATTTTTTTTAACAGATAAATGTGTTTCCTTCAATGTAGCCTGCAGGTCATGGCTTCTGGGTATTTGCTGCTGTGTTGAGGAATAAGCTGTTTTTCAGAACCACTAGAGAGAACCCAGGAGAAGACAAGAGATGGGCTCTGCATTAAGCCAAATGGGCACTTACCTCCTGTGTTGCCTGGAAATTCTCTAGTGGCTTCTACCGGCAGCTTCTTGAGATATGTAAAGGGAGAGCCATGTGGATGTCCTGGAATAAGAGCCAAACAGGGCCTGTGACATTGATGGGGTCTACTGCTACCATTACAGAGCAAGTAGAGTAATTACCTGTGAGTACTTGGCTGATGAGGTAGTATAATTTCAAGAGGGCAACAACAGTGATTATTAACCTCTTGCTTACTGGGCACTTAAACCCCCCTCCTGCCCAGACCAATTTTTATCTTTCAGGGCTGTCACATTTTAAATGACAATTGCGTGGTCATGCTACGCTGTACTCAAATGAAATTTTTATAAATTTTTCTCCTTCATTGATATTCACTGATAAGGCTGCACTGATTTGCACTGATGGGCTGCATTGATGGGCACTGATGGGCTGCACTGATAGGCACAAATAAGGCGACACTGATAGGCACTGATAAGATGGCTCTGATGGGCACTGATAAGACGCCACTGATGGGTGGCAATGGGTGGCACTGATGGGTGGCACTGATGAGTGGCACTGATGGGTAGCATTGATGGGTGGCACTGATAGATGTCACTGATGGACACTGATAGGTGGCACTGATGGGCACTGGTAAGTGGTATTGATAGGCAGCACTGGTGATGAGGCACTGATTGGTGATATTTATAGGTGGCACTGTGGGCACTTATAGGTGACACTGTGGGCACTGGTAGGTGGCACTGGTGGGCACTGGTAGGGGGTGCTGGTCAGCACTGCTAGGTGGCACAGGAGCCTCAGCAATGGCTCTCCTTGATCCGGACTGATGTCCCTCTCACAGCCGCCGGTGATCGGCCTTTTTTTTTTCTCCTCACGCTATCAGCGTGAGGAGAAAAAATAGCCGATGACCAGCTCTGTTTACATCACATGATCAGCTGTCATTGGCTGATAGCTGATCACGTAGTAAGGGGTTGGGATCGACCCTTTACTCCGATTTGCTGTCAGCCGAGTCTCATAGACTCACTGATTACAGAGTGCGCCGTGCGCGCCCTGCAGGGGGCATGCAGGGGGCATGCAGGCCGCTCGAGCACGGGAGGATGTCCATGGACGCTCTCCCAGCAAATTAGGTCCGTGCTGTAGCTGCTGTTTGGCTATAGCACGGATGAGAGGTGGTTAAAGAAGGGCCTTATGTTTTTCTTTCCATAGAAACACTTTCTTTAAATACAAACTGACTTTAATAGTGTTCCTCCATGTACTCAAATCCCACCCATACTTACAATTCTTCAAAGGAGAAGTGCGGCCACGGCTTTTTCTGTCCTACTTATCCTATGGATCACGTAAGTGCAGTTAGTTCATCACTTCTGTGACTTGTTTTTAGTCCACTATCAGCTGGCATCATTCAGCTGGTCTAGGCTCTGGAAAGCCTGGACCGCCAGCTGACTTAGACCCTCAGTGAGCCACGCGCTCCCTCCTCCTCCACAGCCCAGTGCACCAGTGAGTGTTGGAGGGCAGAGCACAGAGCCGATGACTGACAGTTGCCACTCTCTTCTCAGTGAATACTAAGAACAGCAGTCTATGATCGCTCAGTTAGAAGCAGCAAGTAGGGAACAGATGACCTAGGTAAGTATAATTTTTTTTTAAAGAATCCCATACTTCTCTTTTAAAATGTTTTGCATTTTTTCCTTTGGCATGTTATTGATTAACAGTAAATAAAGGAATCAGTTCCAATTATACAATAGGAACTGTTGATCTGCACTATATAATGTTGTCAATCTAAAGTCACTCATAATGTAACAGGGACAGTAGACTCAATTTAGGTCCTGGACTGTATATGAACATCTTGCAAAACCTGGACAAAAGTGCTGACTGGTTGTTTTTAACTTGTCATTTTAAAAATATTATCCTTTTAATAAAACCAGATATCTCCTTTAATTCCTTTTTAATGCACACCATGTGTGTACTTACACATTTTAGTAACCCACCCCCCCTCAGCCCAGAAATGGTTAAATCTGTGGCCAACTTGGGTGCTACTCCGCAAAAGTCATAGATCAAAAGATTTTAACAAGACAGCACTTAGGAAAAATACAGAGAATCTTCCAGTTATGAATTACTTTTTAGGTCAAAGTGTAGTTTACAGAAGATCGCAGACTTCCAAGTATTGTAAGGAGGAGCATGTAGCAGGAAATCATTTGCCTTAGTCTGGGGAAGGCTGGAAGGAGTGAGCAGGAAAACATGGTCCAAATGTCAAAGATGGGCTGAAACAAAAACCTGATGCTGACAACACATTAAAGGTCACTTGTCATTTTTTGTGAAATATGAATGTAGCATGTGATTTTAGAGAATGGGACCGCCCCATGTAGCTTTTAAACAATAAAGATTACTTGCCTGTAGTCTGCAAGGCAAAAATTACTCTGCAAACTATAGTAATTCAATCGGATTTCACCTTTCACTAGTCTGATTATGGGAAACTGTAATGTGGTTGGCTTGGTATACTGCACTTTGCCCATTATCATGGCTCTGAGTAATTTGATTAAAATGTTAAATTGGGTCATAAGAAAAATACTGAGAATGAAAAAAAAATCCAGGATATTAGCAACCCTCCCTCCCACCCTCCTAACTAACTGCTGGTATGAAAAAAAAAAAACGATTCAAATATCATCACAGCCACGTGATGATCCTTCTCTCTGCTAATGTTTACTTTCTGGGACCCTTCTTCAGGTGTCCAGATCACTGGCTGGACATTGTGGACAACTTGTTTGTGGAATTGACACTTCCAGTGGCTGGGTCCTCTATCCAGAGGCAGGAGAATTCATGAGGGTGGTGAGGAGACCAGTAAAAAATGTCTGATTCCCAGGGCAAGAATTAGCTTGGTTGAATAAACTGTGACTTTGAACTATTCTACTGCAGGATGGCTTAGAAAGAGATGTTTTGAAGCAGGACTAGAGTGAGGTAAATTGTACGATGTACTATTTATATTTTATTTTTGCCTGAAGTTGGACTCTAAATATATTTTTAAAAAGCAAGCATAGCCTTAAAGTGAAACTAAACTTATCAATTTCACATTTTCTGAAAACAGTATTTAAGGCATGCTGTGATTGATAACGTTCATAGATACTTTTGCTTTCTACCAAACTGCCAAGCATTTGTGTCGTAACTGATCACATGTGCAATACCATGGCAGCCGCAGATCAAATAGAGGCTAAGGGTGCACTCAAACTGGGACTGTGAACCGAGCCAGAGTCAACTTGTCCTCCTTCCCTGCTCCCCCGCTGGTTTGCACTCACACTGGACTGAAGTGTTCCTGGGCGCAATCTCCTGTTAACCAAACCAGCAATCCCTGTTTCACTACACAATCCTCTATGGAGAGAACTGTGCTATGTTAAATCCGGCCATAAACAGTTTGAATCCTGGCCAGTTCAGTAAGAATCACCTGAGATTTACACCATGTATGGGCAGGCTGAGTGTACCCAAGCTGATCATGTGATTATTGCTTGGGGCTAATATAGATGTTAGCAGTAATCACTATGTTTTGTTAGCGGGGATGGCTTCCCCCACCAGAACACAATGGTTCTGCAGGAGAGCTTTCCCCATCAACACTGACTATGTTGATGGGGGAATCAAGCGATTTTCTTTCCTGCAAAATCGCTCCTTCTATGGATGGTTTTAGTTCCACTTCAACTTAACTTGATATTAGCTCTTGTAGTCTATATAGAAAGTGGAAAAGGAAATTCCCCTTACGGGACTTTAATTGCCCAATTAGTAGTATACAAAAAATATATAGATAAAAAAATATACAAAGTTTATTGGAAATAGATAAAATTGATCAATTAGTGGCTACAGACATATGATGCACCGGGTGTGGTCTGAATGTTCTGCCATGGTGACTTGATCACGGTAGCTCTTAGCCCTTGTACACACGGTTGGACATTCCGACAACAAAATCCGACGGATTTTGTCCGAAACTTCTGTTGCATACACACGGTTGGACAAAGTTGTCGGAAAATCCGATCGTATGTAACTTGATGACTTTATTTCGTTATGACGGGACTATGTTCAGGCTAGTAGCCAATAGCTTTGGTCTAGGAATTTGATCTGAGCATGCGTGGCACTTTGTCTGATCGGAATTCTCTACACACAATCGGACAAAGTCCGATCGGATCATGTTGTCGGAAAGTTTTATAGCCCAGCTCTAAAACTTTGTCCGTTGGATATTCCGATGAAAACAGTCCGATGGAGCCCGCACACAGTCAGATTATCCGACAACATGGTCCGATCGGACATTTTCCGTCAGAATGTCTGACCGTGTATACAAGGGCTTAGACCCTTTAAGAGCTGCATTTTTCTATGTTTTGCCATGTATATGCATCTAAAATATCTGTAGCCACTTATTGATCAATTGTATCTATTTCCAATAAACTATGTATACTTTTTTATCTATATATTTCTTGTGTACTACTGATTGGGCCATTAAAGTCCCGGAAGGGGGAATTCCTTTTCAACTTTCTAGACCTGTTGGGATGTAGGCCCAGTATGTTGGTCAACCACACCACCCTTTCCTTTTTGTATCTTGTAGTCTATATACAGCAGACCACAGAGAGCAGGAGCGTAAGGAGAAGAAAGGGGGTGATTTACTAAGAAGAAGGCACTGCACCAGTTCATACATTAATTGGTGCACCGGAAAAGTCATTAATTGAACGTGCGAACCGGCTGTTTCCGGGTGTTTCTAAACCCAATAAATATTTTTTGTTCAGATCTTAAAGGTGACCATACATTGCAATCTATTTATTTTTTATTTCCTATAATTTTTATTAATTGTTCGTCTTCCTATTAACTATTTTGTCTAAATATCGAGTTGTACAGAGATTGGCCAATCAGATTGCATAGTGCATGACCATCTTAAGGGCCACATTTGGAATGTAGATATGTCAAGACCCACTTGTATTTTCCAAACGATATTTCTTGGGCATTATATAAGGCACATGAAAAAACACCTTTTTTCAAGACATGTTAGTGTGATCAGGAATCTTCAAACTATGGCTCTCCAGCTGTTGCGGAACTACACATCCCATGAGGCATTGTAAAACTCTGACATTCACAGACATGACTAGGCATGATGGGAATTGTAGTTCCTGAACAACTGGAGGGCCGTAGTTTGAAGATCCCTGTGCTAGACCATTATTATGCTTCCAGAATTGGGAGTGTGGCATCTACCCAACTTTTCTCTGCTGATGGACACAAGAACCTACATTTATACATATATCTCTATATACAGAATAACTCCCAACATTTTGAGATGGGAATGAGGGACGCCTACTAGAAAATGTATGTAGGCATAGGACATGCCCCCTGCCACACCCCCTTAAAGGAGAATTAACCCCCCAAAAAAGGTTAATTAATTCCACAAGTGTTTTTTTTTTTTTTACCACTACCATTCCTTTATATTGGCTTTTAAAATATACAAATGCAGCAATTTAGAATTTGAAAGAATGTTTTAGCACTGGCAAACACTTTTTGAAAGATAAAAAGTGCATTTTATATACAGCTAGAGAGATCAGACCAAAATGAGGGACAAATGAGGAGGAATGAGGGACAGAGGGACATTGCTCCAAAACAGGGACAGTCCCTCAAAATCAGGGACAGTTGGGAGCTATGTATACAGATATATCTATCTATCTATCTATCTATCTATCTATATATATATATATATATATATATATATATATATATACCTATATATATACACACACACTGAAGCAGGAAGCAATATACATTGTCCAGGAAGTGAATCTGTACACAGGAAGTAGGTATGTGTTTTGAGGCCAAATTATTTAGACATACACACATGACCCACACAAACACCACCCCATGTAAAAAAAAATAATAATAATCTTAATTTGCAAATAAGGATGATCTCTTTCTCAAAGAACAGTGAGCGGGGC
Organism: Lithobates pipiens; assembly: GCF_037356315.1. Taxonomy (NCBI): domain Eukaryota; kingdom Metazoa; phylum Chordata; class Amphibia; order Anura; family Ranidae; genus Lithobates; species Lithobates pipiens. Next base: position 185,772,089 of record NW_027507686.1, on the reverse strand, counting down.
ATGGTAGTGGGAAGAAATTAGCAGAAGTACAAGCAATTTCCTGGAGGGGCATGATGTCTTTCCTGTGTGTAGGCCACCACTTCTGGGAACCAGATATGTGCCACGGGTACATACCTCCATGCACACAGCAGTTGCGTATCTCACATACACAGCGGATGCGCATCTAGATGCATTTTGCACATCTGGCTGCAGGAACACAATTTTAATGGAAATTAATAGTAAAGCAGATGTAGATTTCCAGGACTGGACTAACAAATGTTGCTAGTGAAAGGACACTGGTGTTTTCTATTAAACAATGGGCCATTGACATGCATCACCGTTGAACTTAGGAATGTGTCCTTGCAAAGTTAAACTAAATTAAATTCTTTCTTATTTTTGCTTTGGGATAGAGTGCAGAGGGATTAGAAGTCTTGTCAGTTTTTGGGGAAGTCTGCACCCCTGATAGGGTGAAGACACCTCCCAAATTTTGCCAGTTTCTCCTTCAAATGTATTCACTTCCTGTCACAAACAGGTGAGGGTAAAGCCCTACCAATTTCTTTCCTTGGGGACATACAGGTCAATCTAAATAGTTTCCCCATTAGGTAAATTTCACTCCAGCATTTTGCTGTGTACACCCCAAATTATCAGGTATCTTGGACTTTGGGGTTTATTTACTAAAGACACTACAAGTGTACTTGGAAGTACAGTTTATTAAACCCAAAATACCTAATAATTTGAGGTGTACACCACAAAGTGCTAGAGTGCAATTTGCTTAATGGGGATACTAGTTAGATTGACCTGTGTGTCCCCAAGTAAAGACATTGGTAAGGTTTTACTCTCACTTCCTGTTTGTCTATGCGACAGGAAGTGAAGCCAATTTTCAGAAAGGGGACACAAAGCCCAACCTAAAAAAGACAAGCAGGAGTTCTAACACTCAGTTTCCCCCAAATTCCCACAATTAGAATAGGATTGTCTTGAGTTAGAGTTTTAGCTCAGTGCTCTAAATCAGTGGTTCTCAACCCTGTCCACAAGTAAGGATGAGCTCAGGCGTGTTCGTATTCTCCATTTGCAGAGCCCACCAGGAAGTTGGGGGCAATGCTGCACTAATCACAGGCAGTGAGACATTGCCCGATCTCTGCAGCCACACATCGGGGCAATGTCTCACTGCCTGTAATTAGCTCAGCGCTGTGCCAACTTCATGGCGGGCTCTGCACGTGGAGTATGCAAACATGCCTGAGCTCATCCTTATCCTCAAGTTCCCCCAACAGGCCATGTTTGCAGGTTTTCCTTCATCTTGCACAGGTGCTTTAAATTAGAGTCAATGGCTTGGTATTTTGGGCAGCTATTTTAGCTAAGATAAATTCCCAAAACATGTCCTGTCAGGGGGTACTTGAGGACTGAGGCTGAGAACCACTGCACTAAAATGGAAAATTGAATGCTTACCTCTCTGTAATTTTCCTTTCCTGGTGCCTATCCATGGCAGCATACGCACAATCCATGCATATGCTACAATGAAGGCACCAGAAAAGTAGCTTTTAGATAAATCACACCTTTTTTGTTTTGCCATGCCAATCATCCTAGTTAAGCTGCAGCTGGCAAATCTGTTGCATGAAAATTGTTTGGGGGGGAGGGGGGGTGTAAATGGGGGGGGGGGGGGGGGGGAAGTGTAAAATGCATTACGTGGATTGGGCTTGCATCTGCAAAACAAATGATTAACAAAACAAATAAAACATATAAATTTGCTACAAATTTTATTGGTCAACAAAACAGGACTCGGAGAAGAGCAAGGAAAGCAAAAAAACACATGTATGTTAATTTGAGACACTAATGCTGCATACACACGACCGGACTTTCCGGCAGACTAGGTCCGACGGTCTTCCCGATGGACTATTCAGCGGAGTTCTGACGGACTTCTGAACGAACGGACTTGGCCACACATGAACGGCCTAAGTCCATTCGAAAGTCCATTCATTTCGAACGTGATGGCGTAAACGGGGCTAAAAAAGGAAGTTCAATAGCCAGTAGCCAATAGCTTCCCTTGCATCGTATTTGGTCCGTCGGACCAGCATACAGATGAACGGTTTTCCCGATAGGAATGGAGTCTGTCGGAAAGATTTGAAACATGTTCTATTTCTAGTACCGTTGGATTTTTAGAACGAAAAATCATTGGATTAGCCCACACATGATCGAAATGTCCGACAGACTGATCCCGTCGGACCTAGTCTGCTGGGAAAGTCCGGTCGTGTGTACGCGGTATAACAGAATATGGTTTGGAGGCCAAACACATCTGTTTTGCAAAGACATAACAAACAAAATACAAAGAGAAAATAAGTGTTACAAACTCTGTAAGGGACACACACTCACACACACACACACACCTACCTTTCTCTGAAAAAGTTACTTTCTCATTCTATTTGGGCATATTTGTTACTTGGGCAGTTGTTACTAAACTTCCTCACATCACCCCATAATAGTGGCACCTCCATCTTCTGTCAAAATTGATTTGGAGATGCATTGTGCCATGTCCATAGTGGCGCAAAGATTGCATTCTCACGTGCGCCGAGACCTCTACAGTAAATGGGGGAATAAAGCTCTGTTACTGGCGCACTGTTTCGTAAATATGAAAATTTGTGTTGCGCCTCATGGCTTTCGTAAATCACCCCCAAAGAGTCATTCAGGCATGTTGAAGTGCAAGGAGCATACTGATCGGAAGAGGGAGCAGTGAAAGACATTAACTCATCAATGTGCTGCTTTTCCTTTCACTGTCCAGTCACAAGGTAGTGGGGAGCAGGGATGAGCTTTATGTTCGAGTCAAACTCATGTTCGACTCAAACATTGGCTGTTCGCCAGTTCGCCGAACAGCGAACAATTTTGGGTGTTTGCGGCAAATTCGAAAGCCACGGAATACCCTTTAAAAGTCTATGGGAGAAACCAAAAATGCTAATTTTAAAGGCTTATATGCAAGGTATTGTCATAAAAAGTGTTTGGGGACCTGGGTCCTGTATCAATGCAAAAAAAAAGTTTTAAAAACTACAGTTTTTTCGGGAGCAATGATTTTAATAATGCTTAAAGTGAAACAATAAAAGTGTAATATTCCTTTAAATTTCATACCTGGGGGGTGTCTATAGTATGCCTGTAAAGGGGCGCATGTTTCCTGTGTTTAGAACAGTCTGACAGCAAAATGACGTTTCTAAAGGAAAAAAACGAATTTAAAACTACTCGCGGCTACAATGAATTGTCTGTCCACAATACACCTAAAAGTTCATTGATAAAAACGGCATGGGGATTTCCCCACAGGGGAACCCCGAACCAAAATTTAAAAAAAAAATGCGTGGGGGTCCCCCTAAATTACATTCCAGGCCCTTCAGGTCTGGTATGGATTCCCCCCAAAAATCCATACCAGACCCTTATCGGAGCACGCAACCTGGCAGACCGCAGGAAAAGAGGGGGGGGCGAGAGAAAGAGGGCCACATGCCCTCAACATTGGGAGGGTGCTTTGAGGTAGTCCCTCAAAGCACCTTGTCCTCATGTTGATGGGGAGAAGGGCCTCATTCCCACAACCCTTGCCTGATGGTTGTGGGGGTCTGCGGGCGGGGGGCTTATCAGAATATGGAAGCCCCCTTTAAGAAGGGGACCCCCAGATCCCCCCGTGTGAATTGGTAATGGGGTACAAATGTACCCCTTCCATTTCACATAAAAAAGTGACAAAAAAGGTTAAAAAAGACAAGAGACAGTTTTTGACAAGTCCTTTATTAAATTCTTATTCTTCGCACTTCTTCTTTCATCTTCTTTCTTCTGGTCTTCCTTCGGTGTTGTTCTTCTTCTTCATCTTCTTCTTCTCCATCTTCTTCTTCCTCCGCTCTTCTCGTTCCGCATCTTGCTCTGGCTTCTTCTCTGTGCTGTCCACACGATCCGCCTCTGTGGGAGTCTTCAGCAGTGTGACGCTTTGCTTCTTCTGACACTTCTAGGGCGGGACCACCCGGTGACCCGGCCCTCCGGTGACACACAGGGACTTCCCTATGGCTTTCCCCGTGATGTCAGAGGGGGCGGGGTCACCCATTTACATAATTTTCTTCTGCTGGACCAAAGGTTTATTCTTACTTCTATGGTATTCTTAGAAGAAGCTCTTTTATATCTGCTGTAAAGTTTGGGGATACTAGCTCTGTGGGACCAAGTGCATAAACCGGTATATGGTGAAACCAAAATACATTTATTTATAATTAAATCAAAAATAAAGCTTTTCTTCAGCATACAAAAACGTAAATTAAAGTCCTCTTATCTTCAGCACAAATAATACGAAAAAAAAGCACCTACAGTTCTGTAGTCAGGTCTTCACCAAAAAGTTTTTTTTAGAGTCCTTGCGGAGATCTTTTTTGCAGCCTCCAAAGCAGCAAAACAGCAAGGCAGCAACACAGCCAGACAGCTCCTCAGACAGGTGTTCATCTCCTTCTCCTCCTCCCCACCACCTCTCTACTACTTCCTGTCTTATAGGCTGTCTTCTTGGAGGCCATTAACCCCCTGTGGGCCGAATCCCTGTGGTCAGGGAGGGAGGCTCTTTCCCACCCAAATGTCACTTCAGAGCCTCCCAAATTCCGGGTCCCAACTATCTCTCTTAATATAGAGAGGACCGCGAGTCAGTCTTCTCCCAAAACTATCCCCGGAATTTGTCACCCATTTTTGGGTGACCCCCTGAGGCCTACCAGGATTCCCTTAAAGGGACCACATCCCGAATATAGGTGCTACATAGCACCCGTCCAGGACCTAACCTTGGCGTCCTGTACATATCCCCCCCCTCTCTGCCTCAATGCGGAGGTGTTGGAGGCACCATTTGACACCATACAGTGGACCCGGGAGAGGGCATCGGCATTCTGATGTAGTCTCCCGGATCTGTGCTCTACCACAAAATTGAACTCCTGGAGAGACAGGAACCACCTTGTTACTCTGGCATTAGTGTGTTTATTTTGCCTCATCCAGGTTAGTGGGGCGTGGTCGGATACCAGGCGAAACCTTCTGCCTAGGACGAAATACCGCAAGAAGTCCAAGGCCCACTTAATGGCAAGACACTCCTGCTCCACCACCGCATAGTTTTTCTCTGCTGCCATCAGCTTTCTACTTAGAAAAACTATGGGGTTCTCTTCCCCGTTGATTACCTGCGACAGGACTGCTCCTAACCCTTCATTTGAAGCATCTGTCTGTACTACAAAATCCTTAGTAAAGTCCGGAGCAACAAGCACCGGATCCTGACACAATGCAGTCTTAGGCCGCGTACACACGGGCGGACTGTTCGCCCAACTTTGTCCGCTGAACAGTGTTTCAGCGGACAGTCCGCTCGTGTGTGGGCTTCAGCGGACTGTTTCAGCGGACAGTCTGACGAACAAAGTTTTTCGGAATTTCCGTAAGACTGTCCGCACAAACTTGGTTTCAGCGGACAGTCCGCTCGTGTGTAGGCTCGTTCGACAGACTAAGTTTCGCGCATGCTCAGAAAGGATTTACACGGCGAAGGTTGCATTGCAGTGTATAGGAAGTCGTTTTTCTAGTCCCGTCGTACGTGCCGTTCACGTCATCGCGCACGCTTTCAGCGGACTGTTCGTTCATCGTGTGTGGTCAAGTCCGTTCATGCAAATTTTGAGCGGACTGTTTGTCGGATTGTCTGACAAACTTAGTTGGGCGAACAGTCCGCCCGTGTGTACGCGGCCTTAAGCTTCTGAAAAGCTTTTTCGGCATCGTCATTCCATTTTACCATCACCGACTTTCTGCCTTTGGTCAGGTCAGTCAAGGGTGCAGCAAAGTTGGGGATAAACCTCCGGCAGTAGCCAGCTATGCCCAAAAATGCTCTGACCTGCTTCTTGGTTAGGGGACGGGGCCAGTCCTGTATGGCTTTCACTTTACTCATTTGGGGCTTTACCAGCCCTCTACCCACGATGTACCCTAGGTACTTTGCTTTCGTCCACCCCAACTGCACACTTTTCTGGATTGATGGTGAATCCTGCTCTTCTCAGGGAGTCTACGACTGCCTGAAGTCGGGGAAGATGGGACTCCCAATCAGGGCTGAAGATGACGATGTCATCCAAATAAACCGAAGCGTACAGATGATGTGGACGCAAAGTTTTGTCCATGGCCCTTTGGAACGTAGCGGGGACAGAGTGTAAACCAAATGGCATTCGTTTGTACTGGAAGTGGCCTTCCGGGGTAGAGAAGGCCGTTTTCTCCCTAGCTTCCTTGGTCAGGGGAATCTGTCAGTACCCTTTCGTGAGGACCAGCGTGGTAATATACCTGGCAGGCCCCAACCTCTCAATGAGCTCATCTACCCATGGCATGGGATAAGCATCAAACTTGGAGATTTCATTCAGTTTTCTAAAATCATTGCAGAAGCGAAGAGTGCCGTTTGGGTACCAACACAATTGGACTCGACCACTCGCTCTGCGATTCCTCAATGACATCAAGCTCGATCATTCTTTTGACCTCTTCAGACACTGCCACTCTATGAGCTTCTGGGATACGGTAAGGCTTTAACCGAACTTTTACCTTGGGATCAGTTACAATGTCATGCTCGATGACATTGGTGAGTCCCGGCAACCCTGAAAACATGTCCCTATTTCTTTGAAGAAACTCCTTTGCTTGCTGGGTTTGGGGCCTATTTAAGGTAGCAGCCACCTGCACCAGGTTGATTCCTGCATGGTCTCTGGACTGTACCACTACCACCGCGAATACCTGGACTCTGTCTCTCCAGGTTTTCAACAAATTCACGTGGTAGATCTGGTATGGTTTCCTTTTCCCTAGCTGGTGTACCTTTTAGTTTACCTCCCCCACTTTTTCCACTATCTCAAACGGACCTTGCCACTTGGCCAAGAACTTGCTCTCCACTGTGGGTATTAGGACAGCCACCCGGTCTCCTACTTGAAACTGTCTGACTTTCACAGACCGGTTATACACCCTTCTTTGGGCTTCCTGAGCCCTCTGCATGTGCTCCCTCACCAGTGGCATCACCTTAGCCACCCCCTCTCGCATTTGAGAGATATGCTCTACTATGGTTTTGTGTGGTGAGGACTCACTTTCCCACATTTCCTTTACCAGATCCAATAACCCCTGAGGCCGTCGCCCATACACTAGCTCAAATGGGGAGAAGCCCGTGGACGCTTGTGGAACCTCCCGGATGGCAAACAAAAGGTCAGGGAGTAACATATCCCAATCTTCCTGTCCTCCTGGACGACTCTTTTTAGCATGGTCTTTAAAGTTTTATTAAACCTCTCAACTAGGCCATCGGTCTGCGGGTGATAGACGGACGCCCGCAACTGCTTAATTTGGAACAGTTTGCACAAGTCCGCCATCACCTTTGACATAAAAGGGGTGCCCTGGTCAGTTAGTATCTCTTTGGGAAAACCAGTTCACGAAAACATTTGAAATAGTTCCCGGGCAATGGCTTTAGAGGAAGTTTTCCTCAAAGGAACTGCTTCTGGGTACCTGGTTGCGTAGTCTAGGATGACTAATATATACTGGTGCCCCCTTGCCGACTTTACCAGGGGTCCCACGATATCCATCGCGATCTGCTCAAATGGAACCTCAATAATTGGCAAGGGTACCAGAGGGCTTCTATAGTGGGGCACTGGGGCAGTTAACTGGCAAACGGGACAAGATGCACAATATCTTTTAACCTCAACCTTCACCCCTGGCCAGTAAAACCAGTCAGTTATCCTGGCCTCTGTTTTCTCTGCCCCCAAGTGTCCTCCCAGTGCATCATTGTGGGCTAGATCAAGTAGTATCCACCTATATGGTTGGGGAACCAGCAACTGCTCTATAGTTTCCCCACGGCTTTCAGCCACTCGATAAAGCAAGTCCCCCTTCAACGCAAAATGCGGAAACCTCGGGTCTGCCCCTGACATTTGTGAGACACCATCCACAACAGAAACCTGCTCTCGGGCATTGACCAAGGTAGGATCCCGCAACTGGGTGGTGCCAAACGCACCCCTGGGTGCATCTAGGTCTGGATGCACTGGCCTTGAGGATGTTTCCCTTCACTTTCCTCAACCGAGAACTGCAATGGGGAGACCTCCTCGTCATCCTCCCCTAGCATAACCTGTAATGGGAAGACTTCCCCCCCCTCAGAGTTTAACTCGGTTTTGCAATCTGAAACAGACACATCCTTCAACTTAATATTCTCTACAGTATCATTATCAATAATGGGTATCTTTGTATCAGTGGGGTGTGTGGGGGTTTCAGGCCCAGGTCCCTCAGACTCCCCTGGCTGTCCTGGCAGCCCCATCTGTACCTGGCTCTACAGTTCGAAAAATAGTGGACAGTCCCGCCCCACTATAATGTCATGTATTAGGCTTCTCACTACCCCAACCTCTTGGGTCACTGAGGTATGGCCATAGGACACAGTCACCGACACCGTGGGGTACTCCTTGGTGTCCCCATGGATGCACACTACCCGTAGGATTTTCCTTACAGGGCTAAGTCTCCCAATCACCCTGGCATGTACCAGTGTTACCATGCTACCAGAGTCCAGTAACGCCCTGGCAGGAAGGTGGTTCACCCACACTTCAAACTCGAACTGTCCTGCAATTGGATCCAGGTGAGTGGTGCAGACTCTTTGCACGTAGAAGGAGCTTCTCCGACCACTCCCGCAGTCCATAGGCTCCTCCTGAAGTGGGCATTGCGCCCGGGTATGTCCCCAGGACCGGCTTCGCCAACACTGTAGGTCTCCTGTTCTTGGGACAGGAACCACCCTTCGAGGTTCTGTAGCAGACAATGCGGTTTTGCGGACCCCAACGTCTGGCAGGGCTTCTCTCCTATGCGCTATGGCTGGTCTGGTTGCCCTTGGTGTGGGTTCCCTACGCTTGGCAGGCCCAAGTAGGTCCTCCACCACAGTGTACCTTTCAACCAACTCCACCAGCTGGTCAACGGTTGCAGGGTCTCCATGGCTTACCCAGCGCTGTAGGTCATCTGGCAGGGACCGCAGGTCCCAGTCAATCACTATTCGTTCCACCATCTGTGGGCCTGACAGTTTTTCTGGCTGCAGCCATTTTTTAACCAGCTGAACCAGTTCATGCATTTGCGACCTGGGTGGTCGGTCAGGTTTGTACCGCCAGCGATGCACCCTCTGAGCCCGGACAGCTGTGGTCACTCCTAGGCGGGCCAGGATCTCTGTCTTCAGACGCTCATAGTCGCTGATATGTTCCGCTGGGAGGTCAAAATAGGCCTTTTGCGGGTCACCGGTGAGGAAAGGGGAGATAATGCCGGCCCATTGGTCACGGGGCCACCCCTCTCTCTCCGCTATCCTCTCAAAGCTGGTGAGAAAGGCCTCTACAGCATCGCTGGGCATTCGTTTTTGTAAAAAATGGCTTGCCCTCAAAGACACCTGGTTGCCAGTGGCGACAGACGCTTGTTCACGTCCCTGAGCCAGCCGCTGTACGGCCTCCTGCAAGGCAGCCACCTGTGCTTGAGCGGACTCCTGCTGAGCAGTAAACTGGGCGGCTAGCAACCGTGTGCTTTCCTGTTGTGCAGCTATGGCTTGTGCCAGGGCCTGCTGCTGCTGAGCCATCGCTTCCTCATGGTGACGGTTTACGTCTGCTGAAGCTTGCTGCTGGGTCACGGTGGCTTGCGCCAAAGCCCTGATGACCTCCTCCATGTCTTTGCCTGCTCCTTGCAGCGTCTGGGCTGGCTTCACCCAAGACATGCAATTTATACACAGTCTCTTTTAAATGTCAGTTTTTAAACGTTTTTTGCGGCTGCAAATGCACTTTTGCCCGCATTCTCCACCAGTTGTATAGTTTGGGGATACTAGCTCCGCGGAACCAAGTGCATAAACCGGTATAAGGTGAAACCAAAATACATTTATTTATAATTAAATCAAAAATAAAGCTTTTCTTCAGCATACAAAAAGTAAATTAAAGCCCGCTTATCTTCAGCACAAATAATACGAAAAAAGCACCTATGTCAGGTCACCTTGAGGCCAGGTGACAGATGCACACCGTAGGGATCAGAAGTGCACCGCAAGGTTGTGGACCCTACGGCTGACTGCTGTGGATGGGGGTCAAGGTGATAGGAAGGCAGGGCCGCCAGAACACCAAGATGGATCCCCCCCGGGTTAGAGCGTAAGATTCCCTGGGGCGCGGAGTCTAAGAGCCAGCAGGTGTTCACCAGAGCCTCTAGTGGTGAGGATGGACTTGGCTGCAACTGGCTCCAGGTCACGACCCCCAGGGTCCCCCAGCTCACACCCACAGTAGGCAACAGGAGGATAGGGATGGTGAGGGACAAAGCCAAGGTTGGGGCCACAAGCAGACAGGAATAGTCAGGGACACACCAAAAGTTCAGGATCACAGGCAAACAAGGATAGTCAAAGACACGCCAAAGTCAGTAACGGAACAACAGCAGAGCACACGGCAGGTAAAAGGAAGCTAACACACAAAGGTTGATCAGCAGGGTTGGCCTGCAGTGCACAGGTTAATATAGAGTTCTCTGATAGGAGCTAGGGTGGAGTCATGCCAGAGGATGGATTACAAAAGCAGTCAGGTGAGGGTCGGCTGGTCTCTAGAGATGAACACATGGAAACAGGTAAGCAGACAGACTCTATTGCAAAACCATGACAATACCCTCCCTCTTACGAGGCCTCCCCCTCCCCCGCCTGGGTCCAGGCTTAAAGGGAAACTCCAGATGGAACCTCCTCAACAGACGAGGAGCAAAGACCTCAGATGCAGTGATCCAAGACCTCTCCTCAGGGCCAAACCCTTTCCAATGTACGAGGTACTGAAGAATGCCTTTACGGAGCCGAGAATCCAAAACTTGACTAACCTCATATTTTAGATTATCCTCAGAGACTGGAACCGAGGTAGGGAGAGGACGAGAGGACTTGAGAACTAAAGGCTTTTTAGGAATGGGTAAGGGCATGAGAAGATCAGGAGCCTGAGCAGGGTCCCCCAGACCTTTAAAGATGAGCTGGGCATCCAGAACAGGACCACCAGACTGGGCAGAGGTCAGTGAATCCCTGAGGTCAGGTTGGTTCGAAGGTGACATCTCACAAGAGTCAAGCTGAATAGCTGAAACACAAACAGAATGCGGAGAACCCTGAGAAAAAGATTGAAAACCCCACCTGGCCGAATGAGGCAGTCTATCCAAAGGATGGATTGAGCCTCTTAAACGGGTTTGAACGGACATAGTAGCAGTAGGGTGAGGCCAGGTCACAGAAGGTCCTGAACAAGAAGCAGGAAGCTCATTGGGCATGGGCTGGACTGGCATAACTGGTGCAGAAGCCGACTGAATAGTAATGTCAGGTGTAGCGACCATCTCAATCGCATCACAGGGCATAGCAACTGTGGAACTTGCAGACAAGTTAGCCTGGCTGTGCGTCCAAGGGAGATTAGGGACAGGCAAAGGTAAATGGTTATGCAAACTGGAGTGAATGATCGACTCAGGTTCATTGGTGGGCCTCTCATCCAGAGTACCACATGACCTAGAGAGTGCATCAGTCCGACTATTGCGGGACGCATCCCAGAGATCGCTATATATAGCGGGAAGAGCAGAAGATACTGGGATGGTGGTAACAGGAATTTCTCTTTTGGGGTACCCTTGAGTAGGCAGGAAGAGGAACAGGAGGAGCCCCATGCCAGGATCTGTCCAGCAGACCAGTCAACGTGTGGAGAATGGAGCCGTAACCAAGGAAGACCTAATATGATAGGAGATGAAGCCTTAGGTAAGACCAGGAAGGATATCCACTCCTGGTGGAGTGTTCCTACTGACATCTTAACAGGAAGAGTCTGGAAGCGGACAGGGCCCCCTGGGAGAACAGTGCCATCAATCGCCAAGACCACCAATGGCGTTGTAAGGGGCAAAAGGGTAAGTCTCATGGAGGATGCAGTTTCCCAATCCATAAAATTGACAGCGGCTCCGGAATCCAGATGTGCTGAGACCGAACAAGAGGAAGCACCGACATGAAGCAACACAGAAAGGAGAAGACGAGAAGGTGAAGGTGATATTTCAGGGTCTAATACTCCACCCTCCAGATGTATTAGCCCTGAGCGTTTTTCCGGACCAAGAGAACAAGTGTCATGGAATTTGCTCCCTGCTTCTCTTCTGGAATGGTTTTCCTCCAACTGCCTCCTGTGTTAGGATACTTCCAGGGCAGCCACCCAAGGTAAAATCCCTCAGACACCACCGAAAGACTCCCTCAGCACTGCATCTTCATCTTCCACCCAACTCCCCTACTGTCATGGCTCATGTTTATTTAAGGGCTCCTTAGTTCCCTGCCAGGCCCCTGACCTAAATATGCAAGACAGAAAGCTATACCAAACCAAGCTGATGCAAGGCCAGGCTATACAGAACTACATAAGGCACACTGTTTAAAAAGTTAAACACTTGAGAGGTATAGGAAAATTAAAAAAAAGATTTTCATGTCGCAGCACTATTACGCAGTGGCTTACCATAAAATTATGAAACGCTTGTCACAACACTTGATGCACGTCCATATGATGAACTGACATTGGAATATATTAAGGGCAAGCTTGTGGATGAATACAAGCGTAAAACAGAAAGTGTTAATAATGACTAGGGATGGGCTCGATGTTTGTTCGACTCGAACATCGGGTGTTCGCCGAAAAGCGAACTTTATGGAGTGTTCACGGCAAATTCAAGCACAGTGGAATATACCCTAAATGCACTGCAAGATCGCAGTCCATTGACCTTGGTTGATTGGCCAAAGCATGCACCTGACCTGCATGCTTTGGCCAATAACAGCGCGTTCTACCGCGAGAGCCATAATTAGCCAAAGGCAGGGTGTCTTTGGCCAATCATGGTTCAGGGGGCTAAGTCCACGCCCCACACTATACAAGGCTGCTTACATAGCGGCCGTATATAGTGTCATAACAACTTGGAGGAGATTGAGAGAACGTTAGCTAGAGGCCGGTGAGTACACAAAAGTACCCCTCATATTTTTGTAAATATTTTATTATATCTTTTCACCTGACAACACTGAAGAAATGACACTTTGCAACAATGTAAACTAGTGAGTATACAGCTTGTATAACAGTGTAAATTTGCTGTCCCCTCAAAATAACTTTACACACAGCCATTAATATCTAAACCGCCGGCAGCAAAAGTGGGAACACCCCTAAGTAAAAATGTCCAAATTGGGCACAATTAGCCATTTTCTCTCCCCGGTGTCATGTGACTCGTTAATGTTACAAGGTCTCAGGTGTGAATGGGAGCAGGTGTTTTAAACTTGGTGTTATCGCTCTCACGCTCTCATACTGGTCACTGGAAGTTCAACATGGCACCTCGTGGCAAAGAACTCTCTGAGGATCTGAAAAAAGAATTGTTGCTCTACATAAAGATGGCCTTAGGGTGCCCAAGACCATACAGCGGTTTAATAAAGGGCAGGTTCCACTCAGAACAGGCCTTGCCATGGTCGACAAAAGTATTTGAGTGCACATGCTCAGCGTCATATCCAGAGGTTGTCTTTGGGAAATAGACATATGAGTTCTGCCACCTTGCTGCTGAAGGGGTGGGAGGGTCAGCCTGTCAGTGCTCAGACCATATGCCGCACACTGCATCAAATTGGTCTGCATGGCTGTCATGCCAGAAGGAAGCCTCTTCTAAAGATGATGCACAATAAAGCCTGCAAACAGTTTGCTAAAGACAAGCAGAATAAGGACATGGATTACTGGAATCATGTCCTGTGGTCTGATGAGACCAAGATAAATTTATTTGGTTCAGATGGTGTCAAGTATGTGTGGCGGCTACCAGGTGAGGAGTACAAACACAAGTGTGTCTCGCCTACAGTCAAGCATGGTGGTGGGAGTGTCACGGTCTGGGGCTGCATGAGTGCTGCCAGCACTGGGGAGCTACAGTTCATTGAGGGAACCATGAATGCCAACATGTACTGTGACATACTGAAGCAGAGCACGATAACCTCCTTTCAGAGACCGGGCCTTAGGGAAGTAGTCCAGCATGATACCGACCCAAACACACCTCCAAGACAATCACTGCCTTGCTAAAGAAACTGAGGGTAAAGGTGATAGACTGGCCAATTATGTCTCCAGACCTAAACCTTATTGAGCATTTGTGGGGCATCCTCAAATGAAAGGTGGAGAAGCCCAAGGCCTCTAACATCCACCAGCTCTGTGATGTCATCATGGAGGAGTGGAAGAGGACTCCAGTGGCAACCTGTAAAGCTCTGGTGAACTCCATGCCCAAGAGCAGTGCTGGAAAATAATGGTGGGCGTACAAAATATTGACAGTTTGGGTCAATTTGGACATTTTCACAGTGGGGTGTACTCACTTTTGCTGCCAGCGATTTAGACATTAATGGCTGTGTGTTGAGTTATTTTGAGGGGACAGCAAATTTACACTATTTTACAAGCTGTACACTCACTACTTTACATTGTAGCAAAGTGTAATTTCTTCAGCATTGTCACATGAAAAGATATAATAAAATATTTACAAAAATGTGAGGGGTGTACACACTTTTGTGAGATATTGTATATATACAGTGCAGTCGGTGTACAGTATATAATCCAGTGTATTGAAGTGGTTAAGGGGAACCCTATGACATAGTTAAGAAAAAAAAAGAATGTGTTCCCCCTAGTTCATACCGGGCCCTTTTGGTCTGGCATATATTTTAAGGGGAACTCCAATGCAACTCTCAATGCATGGTGATGCAAACGTGGTGTATTGTAGCCGGCTGGCCGCATATATTTATATTTTATTTTTTGCTATTTTTTTAGTATTTTAACATTTAAATAAAAAAAACAAGCAGGTTTTACCTATGGCTATTTTATTGATTTTTTCTACGAGCCACATTTACATCACAATGCATTGAGTTGCATACAAGCTTCCAGCTGAGGATTTGGTCTGTTGAAGTCCGGACCAGAAGATCCCCCCACAGATGAGATGACTGAACTGATATCAGCCCTCCACTGAGGAAAAGGCCCTGGCTGGGTGTTAGTCTTAAGCCGCGTACACACGTGGCGGACTGTCTGGCCAACTTAGTCCGTCAGACAATCCGAAGGACAGTCCGTCATACTTTCGAATGAACGGACTTGCCCACACACGGCACTTTTTGAGCGGACTAATACGGCGGACTAAGTCCGCCATACTATCCGCCCTACTTTTGAAATGAACGGACTCGCCCACACACGCGGAGGAAAGTCCGCTCATTTCGAGCGCGTCTCCAGGTAGGCGGGGCCCGCGAAGGAGACGTCGCTGACCCCGCCGCCTGGTATGGACTTAAAGGGAAACCCCAACGCCGAAAAAAATTGGCGTGGGGGTCCCCCCCAAGTCCACAACAGACCCTTGTCCGAGCACGCTACCCGGCCGGCCAGGAAAGGGGGGCGAGCGAGCGCCCCCCCTCCTGAGCCGTACCAGGCCGTGTGCCCTCAACATGGGGGGGTGCCTTGGGGAAGGGGGGGCCGCGCGGCCCCCCCCACCCCAAAGCACCTTGTCCCCATGTTGATGAGGACAAGGGCCTCTTCCCGACAACCCTGGCCGTTGGTTGTCGGGGTCTGCGGGCGGGGGGCTTATCGGAATCCGGGAGCCCCCTTTAATAAGGGGGCCCCCGGATACCGGCCCCCCACCCTATGTGAATGAGTATGGGGTACAATGTACCCCTACCCATTCACCTGTGAAAAAAAGTACAAAAAAAACACAACACAGGGTTAAAATATTTTATTGCACAGCTCCGGGGGTCTTCCGTCTTCGGGGGTCTTCTCGCGGGGCTCCTCCGCTATCTTCTTGTAGCTCTTTTGCTAGCGGAGCAGTCCGGCTTTCTTCCTCGCCGCCGGCCTCTTCTCCCGACTTCGGGGGTCTTGTCCCCCTCTTCGGTTCTTCTGCCGGGCCACCGCGCCTTCTTATAGCTCTTTTACAGGCGGCGGCCCGGTCTTCTGTCGCCGCCGTCGCCGCCGCCTTCCGTTCTTCTTCTTCTTCTTCTCCAAGAGATGTTGCCTTGATGATCTCTCCGGCCGGAATGCCAGGGACGCACTGCGCGGCCACTTATATAGGGACAATGGGGCTCATTTCAAAAGTACGGCGGACTGGCACACACACGGGCGGATTGTCCGCCGAAATGCGAGTCCGACGGACTGTATTACGGAAATTCCGAAATACTTAGTCCGCCAGACTGCACGCTGAAAAAGTCAGCTGAAGCCCACACATGAGCGGACTGTCCGCTGAAATGTGTTTCGGTGGACTAAGTATGCCAGACAGTCCGCCCGTGTGTACGCGGCTATAGGCATTACTTGTCTGTGCAGCGGGTAAGCACACACTTCTTATGGTGGTGGGTCTGCAAGCAAAAGTCACATTTGATTTCTTGGAACTGATCACAAGCCAATATCCTCCCTATTTTTTAGAGATTGGTCGATTGGAATTCTGACAGACTGTTATTGGAATCTCTACTTAGCCTCACTGAACACTTATAGAGTTATACCAATTTATTTGTGGGACTTTTTTAAGTTATATATATTTTTTTATACACTGATCCCTTATCATCAAGTTTATAAGGTTAAAGGTATAGAGCTCAACATATTTGTTTTTTATATCTTGCATTCACATTGCCACAGACCACTTGGCCACAGAAGTCCTGATATAATAAAGAAATTAACTGAGAATGACTATGCAAGTGGAATAAAAATTAGTCCGTGTGATCTAACAATGAAATGCACCAGCTGTATAAAAAATGAAAAGAAAAGCCTTTCCAAAGCAGAGTAATGCCGCGTACACACGATCGGAATTCCGGCCAGAAAAAGACAGATGAGAGCTTTTCATTGGAAAATGCGACCGTGTGTATGCTCCATCGGAATTTAGCTGTCCGAATTTCCGCTAGCCAAAAATTGATAGCATGTTCTCAATTTTCCAGACTGAAAAACTTTCTATCGGTAATTCCGATCATGTGTATGCAATTCTGACACGCCAAAAATCAGGGATGCTCAGATTCAACTACGAGACAGAAGCTATTGGCTACTGGCTATTGAACTTCCTTTTTCTAGTCACGTCGTACGTGTTGTACGTCACCGCATTATAAATGATCGGAATTTGATGTGACCATGTGTAGGCAAGACAGCTTGAGCCGAATTCCGTCGGAATTCCGTTGGGAAAACCATCAGAGCTTTTTCCGACGAGAATTCCGATTGTGTGTACGCGGCATTACAGCAGAGCTAAGAAACCTCTGGACTCTATTCATTCAGATCTTTGCAGTCCAATGGAAAATTTACTTCAGGAAAGAAGAGGTATCTTTTCACTTTATAGATGATTACTCCAGGTATACTACATTATATCTGTTACACAACAAAAGTGAAGTACCAGAGAAACCTGAACAGTATTTGGCTGAAGTAAGCAACAAATTTGGCAAAATTCAGAGTGTATTGCACACAGACAATGGAACTGAATATACAGGTGATAACACATAGGCGATTCACAGAATGCATGGCATAACATTTCAAACTATTATACCATACAAACCAGAACAAAATGGGATTGCAGAAAAAATTAACCATACTCTATGTGAGAGTAGAAGAACCATGTTGTTTGATGCAGGTATGCCAACCACAAACTGGGGGGAGGCAATTATGACCACACGCTATCTCAAAAATTGACTGTCAGAAAACTCTATATGAACTGTGGAATTTAAAAGCCTTGAATTTGAACCATCAACCATCTAAAAAGTTTTGTAAGCAAAGCCGATGTGCACATCTCAAAATAAAAACTGGGATGCTTGCGCAAAGGAAGGTGTATTTGTGGGTACAGTGAATCTCAAAAGGGATACAGAATTCTATACCAAGACATGAACAAGGTAACTATCAGTAGAAATGTAATTGTCAATTAAATTTCTGTGTTCAAAATTTAATGAACTAACACAAACATTTTAAACTAAGGGAAATTTCACATCAGTGTCACATGAAGATAAACAACAAAGTGACACAGAAATGTTTATTATTTTTTATAAAGGACTTACAGTGCAGAGAGCAGTTTGCACAACACTCTACAAAATGAGGGCAGGTAGTATAGTTACAAAAGAATATAATACAGGAGCTTACAATCTAGGAGGGAGGGTCAAGTGATACAAAATGTAATAGCTGTGGGGAATGAGCTGATGGAAAAAATAAGAGTATAGTTGTTAGCTGAGGGCAGAATAGGCTTCTCTGAAGAGAAGAGTTTTTAGGGATCGTCAAAAAGTGGACAGAGTAGGAGATCGTTGGACAGATTGAGGTAGGGAGTTCCATAGGATGGGAGAGGCTTGGGAAAAGTCCTGGAGCTGAGTATGGGAGGAGTTGACTGGGGAGCTAGAGAGCAGGAGGTCTTGGGATGAACAAATAGAACGATTAGGTTAGTATTTTGAGTCTAGGTTAGTGATGTAGCTTGGGACAGAGTTGTGGAAGGTGTTGTAAGTTGTTGTTATCATTTTAAGTTAGATTTGGTAAGCAGAAGCCGATGGATGGGATTGACAGAGAGGAATAGTTAACACCGAATGGTTGGTAGGGAGGATGAGCCTGGCAGCGGCATTCATGATGGACTGAAGGGGGGATAGCCTATGTAAAGGTAATCCAGTGAGGAGAGAGTTGCAGTAGTTGAGGAAGGAGGATTGCAGGGAGTGAACTAGGAGCTTTGCGGTGCCTTTGATTAGGAAGGGGTGTATTTTAAAGATGTTGTGTAGGTTGAGATGGTAAGATTTGCACAGTAACTGGATGTAGGGCAGAAAGGATAATTCGGAGTCCACCAGGAATACACCTAGAACCCTGACATGCAGGGACGGGCTTATAGTTGTGACATTGATCTTGACAGAAAGAACAGGAGCTGAAGCACATGGGGGAGGAAGTGTTATGAGCTCGGTTTTGGATAGATTGAGTTTGAGAAAGTGGTGTGACATGCAGGCTAATATGTCTGTTAGTAAATTAATGATACGCAAGGAGACTAAAGGAGTGAGCTGAGGGGTAGAGAGATAAATTTGGGTGTCAGTGGTGTAGAAATGGTATTGAAAGCCATGGGAGGCTATTACTTGACCCAGGGAGGAGGTGTAGATCGAGTATAGCAGTAGTCCAAGAACAGAATCTTGGGGGACAACGACAGAGAAAGGAAGGAGAGAGGAGGAAGTAGAATTGTAAGTAAAGCTAAAGGTGCGGTTGGATAAGTAAGATGAGAACCAGTGAAGAGAATAGTGATAAAGACCAAAGGCATGGAGTTTTTTGAGGAGAGGGTAGTCCACCATGTCAAAGGCAGCAGAAAGGTCCAGGAGAAGGAGTACAGAATACTGTCCACTGGTTTTAGCTGTTAGCAGATCGTTTGTGAGTTTTAGGAGAGCAGTTGCAGGAGAGTGCTAAGGGGGAAATCCAGACAGGAGGAACTCAAAAAGGCTATTCTCAGTGTGGTGGTCACTAGACATTTAACGAGTTTGGATAAAAAGGGGAGAAAGGAGATGGAGCATAGGCTGTTAAGATTGGTGGGGTCCAGTGAGGGTTTTTTAAGTATGGGGGTTACTAGTGCATGCTTTAGAGAGTTGTGGAAGATGCCAGAAGAGAGGGAGAGATTGAAGATGTTTGTTAGTGTATGATATAGTCAGAAGGTGACCGTAGCATTTGCGAGGGAACAGGACGCAGGTGGGTAGGTGGGCATTAGAATTTTTTTTAGCAACCTCATCTGTAGTCGCAAGGTTGAATGAAGAAAGTAATAATTGTACCCGTGGACATGGATTATTAAGTGGGGAAGGGATCTGTACAGTGGAGATCTCTTCATGAATTGTATCAATCTTATTTTTGAAGAGAATGGTGGGTCCCCTGCACCGACTTCAGAGTGTGAGCCCACACACCACACCAAAGTGCTGATATCAAATGCCCTTACCAGAAAGTCAGGCCTCACAGGGAGCTCAATCCTTCTCCAGTAATCCACCAGAACAAATCAACTGCACGGCCATGCATCAAAGTATCCCTCTAATGCAGAGCAGATAACACAGCCACAGGATGAACATCGGGATCCCTCCTCCTCTTTCCAGAACTCCAGAGTTTTCACAGATCATAAAAAACTTGATGGATCAAAGTGTCGCCATAATAAAAATAAAACCCTCATGGTGAAGTATGTAGGGATGAGCGATTTATTAAAATCCAATGCAAAATACAGCTGTCTTCATAAAAATCCCAGATAAAAATCCAAAAGTACCGCTGTTTGTAGCGTGCTCATGACATCAGCAGACCACTATATGCATTTCAGCCAATAGGCCGTCTTCAGAAGTGAAGTGTTGTAGACAGAAGTGACTAGGTTGGGGCAAAGACAAATGTAATGTGCCTCAAATGAGGAGAGTGACAGGGAGGGAGATGGGTGAAGTACCTGAAAGGTGCTATGTGGGGCTAGAAGAATTCCCACTCGCCCTCCCTTCCATCCACTGGGTCTGGGGGAGTGAGCCCAGAGAAGGCCACTGTGGGTGAGGGCAGCAGGAGAAGCTGTGTCGGATTCATGAAGCCAGGTTTCAGTAATGGCGAGTAGATTAAAGTGGTTGTATACCACCAATGTGGAAGTTGTACCTATAGGTATACCTATAATATGGTTTATCTCTAGATACTCTAAATATTTCCTAAACATGCGCTGTTTAGGAGATATTTACCCTGTACAGCGTTGATTATGTCATCAGTGCATACGCTGAGAAGATAAGGCCCTACATGCCTTTTCCTCCACCAGCAAGTGCTGTGACTGACAGCACGCAACTCCAGCCAGTCACAGATCCAGAGTCCGCAACCCCAGAAGGAAGGAGGCAAAGATGGATGCGGCCACCAGTGGGGAAAGTCCAGATTCTATTGCAGGTAAGTGGCACATAATGGGCTAGTATGTGATGCATACTAGTCCATTATGCTTTTACTTTGCAGGGAAAAAAAAGAGCAAGTAAGACCCATCAGGGGTGGACATATGGGAAAAAAAGAGGAAGTAAAACCCATCAGCGGTGAAGGGACATATGGGAGTGCGATTTATCTGAAGTCAATGCTTCCTGATGACGTCAGATGACAAAACGTACGTCAAGGCAGGATTCACCGGTCACATCACATCTGCCTTTTAGTTTCACAATCGTTCAGTGAAACACATGCACGTTCTAGAGCTTGAGCAGAGCGGTGGCGTTTTCCCTAAAATAATCTATGCAGGTTTTCCTAGTGATGGGGAGGGCACTTCAAATTGTAAGCAGCTTTTTAATTGTTGTTTTCTTGTGAGCAATAAACAGTATCTCACTATTTTGGTTCCCTTTTTATGTGGTGATATGGTGGAGAGGAGTTGCTTAAGAATCCCAACAGGTTTAAGAAGACCCCAAAAGAGACTTACCAACCCAGGTGATTTTTGACCTAGTTGGTGATGGTTTGCAACAGTAATTCACATTGAACAAAGCAGGAATTCATTGATATAGAAGATTTTTATGAGCTTTATTTATAAAGACTTTTTTCATTGTCACTATTTGGATTGAATGATCTATTGCACTTTGCACTTTATTGTTAACCGTTCCACAGTTTATGATTAGTTTGTATTCTAGCACCCCCTCACGTTTATATATGAAGGAACATGTCCCAGTGGCCTGGAGGTTTTATTAGCGTGTCGATTTAGAATGAGCAGGAGTTGGTGAGTGCAGTAATAAGGAGAGTACAGAAGTGGGAGAGTTATATATAAGATGTGGGGTGAAGAGGGGTGAAGGAATGAGAGTTTAAAGAGAAAGGACACAACTGTCAGAAGGAGTGATAGAGAGCACATGGCTACAGAGTGAATGGAGAGCTGAACAGGTAAGCAAGGTCACCTGCGGTCTGTTTGGTGTTTTTTAAAGTATTTTACTGTGTATTTTCACTTCCTGTAATCGCTGAAGTGCAAAGTCACAAGTGCTCCCACTTAAATAACCCCCACTTAAAGAAAGAACCCCAGCAGCAAATGTGCACCCCCAGCTAATGCACTTCCCCCATAAAGGTGGTTACATTTTCTATTGTTAGGGGTAGGGGCGATTGCTTGCCAATTAATACAGAGTTAATAAAGTATGCCTGGCTAGCAGAACAACATTTATACTTCAGAATCAGAAATAGATATTAATGCAGACAGTTAAAAGATAGAAACCTGGCCACAAGAGGCTTCAATGAGGAAATCCATCCGAAGCAATAAAGGCATCCCAGCCAAATGTCTGTCCTATGTTGCTCGTGTATTAAAACCAGAGCCAGATTCATGGGATGAGATGCAAATACTTCCAACTCATGAGAAACAAAAGTGGCTCAGAACGGCTAATAAAGAGATGACATCTCCTAGTGAACGGATACAGATCTATAGAACTGAGATTCAAAATGGGACTAATATAAGGAGTCTGTCAGGAAATGTTCCATCTGCTGATAATATATGCCTTTTGGCGTGCAGTAGTGAAGTCCACCAGCAGGTGTCTCCTGGCAGTTTGGAACTGTTAGGAGAGCTTTTCCCTGCTGATGTTATGTCATCTTTGGGCTGCAATACTGGCGTCCACCAGAGGATGGATCCTGGCAGTGTGGAGCAGACAGCACCTCCTGCAATCAGGTGTCACTTGAAGCTAATCACAGGCCTATAAATAGCCGGCAAGCACTCACATGTTTGCCTTGGTTTTGTCCTTGAGCCCTGACCTGCATCCTGTTACCCTGATCCTGAACCTCGATTCCTGCATCCTGATCCTGTTTTACCTGATCCTGTTGTACCTGATCCTGTCTATTTCTGCATCCTTGGAACCCTGTCCTGCTACCTGATCCTTGGAACCCTGTCCTTTCTCCTTGTCCCCCCCATCTGCTGACCTCCTGTTTATGATCCTGGCCTTGCTTGACTACGATTCTGGAATCCCCTTTGTTATATATACTGGTTGGTGGTCACTGTTATCCGATTTTCTCACTTTGTTTGGTATTGGTGGTGTAATCACATTATATGCATTTGTCTTAATAAAATCACTTACTTTCACCTACTTATGATTGGTTTACTCTGTTGCAGTCACACAGTTCTGGTCACATCTGGTTTATGACAGAGTCATTGTTGAGTGTGGGTGTTGGAATACAGAATTGTATTTCGTGTAACAACTACATCAACCAGTAGATGGCAGTGTTTATACGTTTGTAGCTGCTCTATGGTTTAACTCTAGGTATTTTCTCTGTATGATAAAATTTCCGTTTCCTGTCTGCAGTTAAGCAGCAAAGCCCATGTGGACTGAGCACTGTCTGTCTGTTCTGTAGGGCTATGTATAGAATTTCTTACAGTTTTTTTACCTAAATGCATAAAATGCATTAAGGTTAAAAAAAAAAAAAAAAAAAAGTTCAGGCTTTAGAACCACTTTAAAATTTAGTTTACTTGTAGTAAAAAAGAGCTAAAAATATTTCTTATGTTGAGATAATTATTAATTTTGATTGCACTCATAAGAGATGTAAAGGAAGGTCTAATGCATCTACAGTATGTGTAATTTAGAAAAAAAAAATATTATTATTATTATTACGATTTATATAGCGCCAACAGTTTACGCAGCGGTTTAAAATGTATAGGGGAGACAACACAATTACATTACAATACAAAATTTTTATCTATATATTTTACTTTATACTAGCAGTTAAAGTCAAAGTAGAGCACTTCAGGAACTGAAGGAGAGATGTATATCCAGCTGCCGAATGCATAGCAGGATGGACGAGAGCCAATCAGTTAGGAGGAACCACAGGAGAAGGAGTTACAATAGTCTAGACGGGATATGATGAGAGTGTGCACAAACTTTTAGTGCTGTTGTACTTGAGAAAGGGACTAATGTGAGTCTAATAATACACTAAATTGATCTATACACGTTGATGCACATGTATTCAGTGAAAAAAGACTGAAATTACACCTATGGTCACTTCAAGAGTATAAAACCCAACAACTGAATTTAATGAAGTTAATAAGATTAACATTAAAACCACATACTGTACTTACCTTCAAGCATGGTTTCGAGGGTTTTTTTTAATGACAGGACTTCTTTAAAGCAGAACTAAAGTCCCAGATTTAAAGACTGTGAGTAGGCAGGCTTTTTATTGCAGTAGAGGCATTGAGATAAACCCAGGGCCGCTGATAAGGGGGGACCACCAGCCCTCCCGTATCGGGCCCAGATCTGCCATCTCCGCGGGGGGGGGGGGGCCCAGAGGTAGAGCAGGTGGGGACTCCCAAATCCTGTCCACCATTAAGGTAATCACCTGCTAATCAACCCGAATGGCATAAGGCACATCTCCATCCATACATGCAATACATGATGAAGATTCTATTGCTACTTTTTTCTAGGCAATGAGTTATCTGTGAACTCACCTCATTACGTAGTCCCACCTCCTCCCATTAAGCTTCAGTTGTGATGACCAAAGTTATTCTGTGTTCTGACCTCCAACCTGTCTTGTCATCTTTCCTCTCTCAGACATCATCACACAAACTGTAATCTATGAAATGTCAGTAGTTTTGTAAAAAGGATGGCACATGGCCTCTCTAGCACTTTCCTGTGCTAGAGAGCAGAGGACCTAACTGGGGCCATAGTGAAGGATCAGTATTACTTTATACCAATTCATCTTCTACAAAAAATGAGTAATAGATTATTCTTCTTCAGCAGGACGGTCAGAGTTAGGCTTTAAGGTTAAAGAGACCCTGTCACCAATGCAAGACATTTTAGGTAGAAGCACAGAAAAATCAAGTATTTTAAATGCTAACTTTGGTTTTTCCCTTCCCATAAATTATTTTCACTTGAAATGTGCCTTTGAGCTTGCAAAAAAAATTGGGAAGATCCTGACCATATGGTCGCAATCTTTCCCGAGCCTGGACCTGCTCTGTGACATCTGCTGAAAACAGACAGCGGGCTGAAGCCCTAGAAGTACAGCCAAACTAGCTTTGGCTGTACTTCTACTTTAAAGCGGAGGTCCACACAAATTTTACTGCTCCGGTACTTGCTTCAGTTACTCACAGTGGTCCCTGGTAAAGGTGGATGGTCCTTTAGTGGCGACAGCTTCCCTTCTACCTCTGACCATGACAGGTTCTCCGGCCGGCAGAACCTTCACTTTTGGTTGGACTGCAAGCTGAAGTCCCAACCCTGCGCTGCCTTCTTACTTCTGGGGAGGCCCTCACACAGCCTGGCAGCCTGAAGCCCCTGGGATAGGCCCAATATCGTACAAAACATGTCCACCCAGACAGAGGTCCGGGTGGCACAGAACACAGATCACCGGACCTCACCCGAATATATAGAGGCTCTCCCAGCAGGCCAAGGGATTCAAGAAAACCTCTGCTCATTGGCTGTGATACCCCATATACCCATAACCAGACCTTGGGTTGCCCTTCCCATATCTAGTACCACCAAGTTCCCAGCCACCTAGTGGTAGAAGCAAAAAGTGCAACAAGGCCCAACTTAGGGAGAAATCAATAGATCTCTACCAATTAACTGCAGTAGCTACTCCTGACAAGGAATTTGGTGAGGCGCTCACTGACTAAACCCCAGGGCCCTACATCCTGTATCACTATATGTATGGTTATTGCTTTATATTCTGTATGTGCCTTTCCACATCTACTTTCAATTAGAAATGTTTGTAAGTATAACTTTGCATTCACTGAACTTTGCACATTTATGCTTGTGCCTGCAGTCTCTGAAAAAATGCCACAATAATGTGTTACCTTTGTTGAACAAAAAACCTGTGTTCCACAATACTACCTGCAGCCTGCTGGCTCTTAGTACATCCTGAGCAGCTTGCTGTGGGGGTAGCAGCAGAAAGATCTGAACAAATTAATGGGGTGGGCAACCACATGGCAAATGAGGTTTAATGTAGAAAAATGTGCTTTTTTTTGACAGTATAGGAATTAGAGACAGGTAAATTTAGCCAGGGTCCTACTCTTTACTAGGCCTGGTTGTTTATTTGGGGATGGGAGTGTCAGAGTAGAAGGGGGTGTGGCCGCCTACACTTGGGCTCAGGGATACCTCCTCTGCTTGACAATAGATTTAGCTTGAAAGAGAGGATGGACTGAGACCTGAGTGGCAGGAAACTCATGTGAGAGAATTGACCAATGGTTAATTTCTATGGTCAATGGGAGGTCTCTCATAAAAAGGGGGGTCGCATGCTCTGGGGAGAGGTCCAGAGATTCAGGACCGGAGGCCTGGGAGTTCAGAGATCCCGGAGCCTCTGAGAGGAGGCTTAAAGGCCTGGGAGTTCAGAGATCCCAGATGCCGGATAGCCGGGGGTGAGTCCAGGGAGGCCGATGTTTGGCCCCTGGAGGAGAAGTCATCATGTAGTGCTGGAGGAGGACCGGGCGTCCCATACAGGGATGTACCGGACAGCGTGGAGGAGGAGGAGGAAGTAGGAACTAAGCGGAAAAAGAAAACTGGGAATCGACTTTCTGTGAGTAGAACATGTGTATGCGTGTATATATATATATATATATATGTGTGTGTGTGTGTGTGTGTGTGTGTGTGTGTTTTTATATATGTGTGTGTATGTGTATATATATATATATATATATATATATATATATATATATATATATATATATATATATATATATAAATATGTGTGTGTGAGTATTTATGTATGTGTGTTTACATGCACATTTTATGTAAAATGCTGTTCCTCTGAAAAGCGATCCATGCTCAGATCGCAATTTAGAGGCATTTGACAGCCGGTAGAGAGGAAATATGTTGCCTACTAACCACCTGTTTTAACCCCTTAAATGCATCATCACTATGCTGCAAATGCTTGCAATGCACACAGTTGCAGGGGGAATGGAGTGCAGCTCCATTCACCTAGGGGTATACTTCAAGGGTGGCCTGACTGGAAAAAGATTGGGAAACATCGACATAGCGGAACCGATCTCTCCATTTTCCTCCTGCAGCTGATGAATGCCTGTGGGAGGGAGAGGAGGAGAAGCGAGGGGAAATGGAGAAATTGCTTCCTTTATATGAATCCACCCACTTAGGCCCTGGTGTTCTGCCATCAGACTCGGAGAAAAGAGCTTTGGTCCGGAGGTGGGGGGGGGGGGGGGGGCCTCCATGGTTTCTTGCATCCGGGCCCTAAGGGTTCTAGTTACGCCACTGGCTACGGCTACAGATTGGTACCCTCTTTGGCCTAAAACTGGGGTTGGAAGGGACATCTCATACACTCTATTGAACAGCCCACCGATGTATGCCCAGATTAAAGCCTTATAAAATCCAGAGTTGACTGTTTAGTGTCATGAAATTGCATGGGGGGAATGGAAAGTGGAACTATCTGACAAAAGGTAATGAACAAACAAAGCAGCCCCCATAGTGGTACTGCTACAAATAAAATAATGCATTTAGATGGCAAAAATATGAATGCAATCTATACACTAGAAGGAGAACCTCTGGGGGAATCTAGGATGGAAAAGGACCTGGGGGTACTAGTAGATGATAGGCTCAGCAATGGCATGCAATGCCAAGCTGTTGCTAACAAAGCAAACAGAATATTGCCTTTACAAGTCCGGCCGCACCTGGAGTATGCTGTCCAGTTCTGGGCACTAGTCCTCAGGAAGGATGTACTGGAAATGGAACGAGTACAAAGAAGGGCAACAAAGCTAATAAAAGGTCTGGAGGATATTAGTTATGAAGAAAGGTCGCGAGCACTGATCTTATACTCTCTGGAGAAAAGACGCTTGAGAGGGGATATGATTTCAATTTACAAATACCATACGGGTGACCCCACAATAGGGATAACACTTTTTTTGTGGCAGAAAGTTTGACAAGACTCGTGGCCACTCATTAAAATTAGAAGAAAAGAGGTTTAACCTTAAACTACGTAGATGGTTCTTTACTGTAAGAGCGGCAAGGATGTGGAATTCCCTTCCACAGGCAGTGTCCTCAGTGGGGGGGCATCAATAGTTTCAAAAAACTATTAGATAAGCACCTGAACGACCCAGAAAAACAGTATTAAAGAGATCAGAGTATGAGTCACTAGTGATAAACAGGGTAGGATAGTTCAGAGTTCAGTTTTGTGCAAACACGGCTACTTGGGGTTCTTTGGGGTTTGGGGGGGTGGTCTGGTAACACCTCTGTTACAAGGAGGCTGGCTGTAGCTGAAAGCCCAGGCGGTCAACCTCAGGGATCTTCAGACAGATGGATGTTCAGATAGCAGCAAAAGTCCCAGGGTCAAATGCATAAGGAAACAGCTGAGGGTGCAGGCTACCCCACTAGAAAAAAAGTACTCTAGGGCCAGCTACCACAGGGGCCACCAAAGTGACTGGGGCTTAAGATGAAGCTGCCTGCTTTTGCACTCTCATTTAATCATCTGGCAGACTACACAACAAATTAGGAACCCCACCTTCTGACAACTAACCAGCTAACATCTTGTTTATTCAGGTGCAGTCTCCCTGGGTACCCGAGGGTGGGATAAAGTGGAATTTGAATCTACTGGGTGTGGCCTGGGGACTGTGGGTAAAGTAATATTAAAGGGGCCTGTCACCCTGCTAACAGGGTGGGCAAAAGGGGACTCCACTACAGTGTTACCAAACAGTCTAGTCCATCTCTGCTTCGAATGTTTAATTTTCAAAGAGCTACCTCCTATAAATCTCATATAGACTTTTCAGGACTTCTATATTTTTTTTAAATCAAATAAGTTTTTATTGCAAAACATACATGGTACAAACCATACATAGACAGGTAATGCAGTCGTACAGCAGTGTTGATTTTTACGGATAAAGAAATACTGGTAATACAAAGTACAAATTAACCCGGCTTGTAGACCGCTGAGACATAGGAAGTGCAATTAAAACTAAAAAAAGAAATAAACCAAGAACATAAACAAAAGTGGCGTTCTCTCTGAGACCATATTGCATTTTGTAACAGCTATATAAGTACAGTGTTATGCACACCGTCCAGCATCCAGTTACCTAGTCCTGCTGGTCCCTACTCTTTCCCCTCATAAATGCCGGGAGAGAGAGAAACACAGGATTAGCCCCATTAAGAGTTTAATATTGTCTATGTGCCTCCATGCACATGACCCTGGACCCACATTCAGCCCTGTAAAAGTCTGTCCTGTACAAGTTGGTGGGGGGCTAGCCCCGGAACCTCGAGCCATCCCTGCCACATAGCATTAAATTTGTGTGGTGCGTTTCTGTGTTGGTAGGTTATTTTTTTCCCTGATCAGCATCTGGTTCACTTGGTCCGTCCATTGCTGCCTGGTGGGAACCCTGTGTGTTATCCACAGTCGTGCTATTAATTTCCTGGCTACATATAATAACCGAATAATGGCTGTATGAGCCGAAGGCGTTAACGATTCTTCATCTAGGGCTCCCAACAGGCAGATCAACGGACACCGCGGAATACTAACAGAGAATACCGAAGAGATAGTTTCGAGGATCTCATCCCAATACCTTTTTAGTTTTGGGCACCTCCAGAACATATGCAGGAGATCACCATGGTCCCGCATACATTTTGGGCAAAGGGGGGATTCCCTAACACCCCAGCTGTGCAGTTTAACTGGCGTTCTATAAACCCTATGCAGTAAATATAGATGGGAGAGTTTATGGGAGGCCGAGACCGACACTAAGGGAGCGGAGGACAAGCAAAAGTTCCAGGTCTACGCGTCCATAGGCCCCAGATCCGCCTCCCACTTCTGCCGACATGGGAGATGTGCCGGGTCTTGCATTGCATCAAGAAGCATGTCATACCCTCTAGATATCATACCCTTTCGTTCAGTTTGCATGAATATCCCATGTACTACAGCATGGTCCGTCAGGCAAAGCTGCACACTTCGGGATTGCGTCTGTAGCGCATGTCGTAACTGTAAGTATTTAAAAAAGTCCCTACGCGGTATGCCAAACTCAGCCTGTAGTTCCATGAAGGACTTCAGCACCTGTCCACTATACAGCTGTGAGAGGTACCGGAGGCCGCTCCTTCTCCAATTACCAAATCCCTTGAGCTTAAGGAGCTCGCCATAGTTAGCATTCCGCCAGATAGGGGTGAGACCAAGAAAACCACGTATTTGTAGCAGTCGTTTAACATGGGACCATAAAGTATTCAGTAAGATAATAGTTGGGGAACTCCTGTCCATATGAGGGAAGCCAGCTTCCAAACTGGACAATGCCGTGTCCGGGGCGTCAATGTCATCAAGTAGCCTACATATCGGGTCCAGGGGATCATCCGACCCCCAACCATCCAAGTGTTGTAGTTGTGAAGCCAAGAAATACAATCTAGCATGTGGTAGTGCCAACCCCCCCTCGTCCTTTTTGTATTGCAGGGTAAGTAAGCTAAGCCTGGCCGTCTTCCTACACCATATTAATTCCCTAAACTGAGAGTCAATTTTATCGAACCAACGTTTCGGGATCCAGGTCGGCGAGTTATGACAAACGTAGAGCAATTGTGGAGCCCACACCATTTTGATAAGATTCACCCTTCCCACTACCGATAGCGGTAGTTTGCACCAAGTTTTACATTTCTCCCTGAATTTAAGTAATAGCGGTAGAAGATTCAGATTGGCGTAGTTCCTCACCTCAGGGGATACCTGTACCCCCAGGTATTTAAAGGACGCGACCGTCTGTATCATGTTTGCGCAGGGGGGGAGAGGTGCCATTAAAGGGGATAAGGGCAGTAATACTGACTTGTCCCAATTTATCGTGAAACCGGATAATGTACCAAACAGGTTAATCAAGTGCATAGTCGCTGTCAGGGAACCCTGTGTGTCCCCTAGGTAAATAAGTGTGTCATCCGCGTATAGTGATACCACATCCGTCCCAGTGGGCCTGCAAAATCCAACAATGTCCAGAGCCGACCTCATTCTTGCTGCCAGTGGTTCGAGCGCCATGGCAAAGAGCAGGGGCGACAAAGGGCACCCCTGTCTCGTGCCTCTATACAGCATGAATGGTTCGGAAAGTTCTGCGTTAGCTCTAATTCTAGCCGTAGGCCTAGCATATAGTAGTTGAACCCAGCGGATAAATGTACTGCCTAACCCCATCCTCTCCATCACCTTCACCAGATAAGGCCACTCAACACTATCGAAGGCCTTAGCTGCGTCCAGTGAGAGGATGGCCCGATTACCGGGGTTATCTACAGGGACCTGTAGGTTTAGAAATAAACGGCGAATATTTTGGGCAGTCGAACGTGTGGGAATAAACCCTGATTGATCCCTATGGATCAGTTTATGTATTACCAGGGACAATCTCATTGCCAATACCCGAGCTAATAGTTTAACGTCAGTTGTGAGCAAGGAGATGGGCCTGTATGCGTCCGGTGATGTCGCTACCTTTTAGGAGTACAATTATGATTGCTTCGTTCATAGAGGCAGGCAGAACCCCTGTCTCTAGGGCATTGTTAAATACTCTCAAAAGAGTGGGCAGTAGAACACTGGCGTATCGCTTGTATACCTCGGATGGAAGGCCATCAGCCCCCGGAGCTTTGTTATTATGGGAGTGTTCCAGTGCAGAGGCCAATTCATCCTCTGTTATGGGGGCATTCAGCAGCTCCCCATCCGACGCAGACAAGCATGGAATATCACAACCGTCCAGGAAGCTCACAATCTCCCCGTCACCTGGCTGCACTTTGGATGAGTACAAGTCTGCATAAAAGGACAGAAATAGCTGTAAGATCCCTGGGGCGTCCGAGTGGGTCACCCCCTGCGAATCGCACAGCGAGTGAACCATAGGTGTAGAACCCTGAGCCTTTGCTAGTAGAGCCAGCATATGACCTGTCGATTCCCCTTCCTCAAAGTGTGTTTGTTGTAGGAAAAATCTTTTATTTTCTGCCAGTTGCAAAGCTACCTGTCTGGACATAGACTGCGCCCCCAACCAAGTTCTCTTAGTGTCCTCTGAGGGGTTGGAAATATAGGCCTGCTCCAACTCTCTATGTGCCCTACCGACCTCCATTTCCCAAGCTTTAGTATTCTTTTTTATACCATTTATAGTAGTGATAAATTGCCCTCTAAGGAAGGCCTTAGCGGCATCCCAAACTATATCTATAGAGGCCGAGTCTAAATTGTCCTGCAGGAAGAGTTTAAGGTCACTCGCTATGGGGTCAGGCTGCGGAAAGAGTGTAAGCCAAAAGGGGTTAAGCTTCCAACTCCTAGGTGCGAGATCAGTAGATAGGGACATCTCAATCCACAAAGAGGAGTGGTCGGATATGTGTCTATCCCCATACCCAGAGTCGCCAACTAGGGGGAGAAGGGCGGAGTTCCCCAGTCCCAAGTCTATTCTAGACAAGCTCCCAAACGCTGGAGAGCAACAGGAGTACAGTCGGGTGTGGGGGTGGGTTCTCCGCCAGACATCCACCAACCCAAGTTCCAGGACTTCTATCTTGATCACACTCTATTCCTAATCCTGTCTATGTTATAATGGTTGGAAATGCTACTTGTTTTGTCTATAATCTTAACAAATGTATGGCTGTCATCCACAGCTTTGGACTTTGAGCCAATTTACAACAAATGTTATTGCTTTTTCATTTGAAATTCAATACAAATTTTGAAAAAGAAAAACGAATTGCCCCAGTACACTGTCCAACAAACTCCTGATCCTATCCTCTGCCCTGGTGACCCCTGTACTTTTCTACTGCATCCCCACATCAGACAGGCTAAATCTGGCCCTGGGCGAGTAGCTCTGGATTGAAGGTGAGTATTGCAGCCAAAATGTAAAGCACCTGCTGAGGGCTACCTTGCATAAAGAAAATGTTTGCTTGGAGTTTGGTAGACCTCCTGCATTGGAAGAATTAATTCAGAGGATCTAAATCCCCATGCATGCACAGCTTGAATTTTATCTGCAGTAGAACATGTCTCTTCTGACCCCCAAATGCCCTATATGAACTGTTGCTGATGCATGAAATACTCATACAGCACGGTTCTTCATAGAATCACCTCTGTGCTGCCCCAAGGTTCCTGGCCTTTACTATT
This sequence comes from Lithobates pipiens, assembly GCF_037356315.1. Classification (NCBI taxonomy): domain Eukaryota; kingdom Metazoa; phylum Chordata; class Amphibia; order Anura; family Ranidae; genus Lithobates; species Lithobates pipiens. The sequence continues at coordinate 185,739,306 of NW_027507686.1, read as the reverse complement.
GTGTCCATTACTGAATTTCTCCTCATTAGATGGAAATATTGCATCTTAAACTGCTCCTGCCACAAAGAGTTTTCAAGTAATTACACGTAATAATCAGCACTAGGCAGTGACTGTTGTAACAATAAAATGCAGGGGAGTTTCCAAATCTGAGAAAGACAGAAAGTGATATTCAGCATTCCATTTAGGAAACCCCACACAGTTCAAAACCAAAAAAAAAAAAAGAAGCAAGCTGCAAATATGACGTGGGAAAACTTGAGCTTCCATGTTAATGTTTATACAGTGATAAGATCTTTTAAGAGATAACTGACCAATAATCACAAGAATCTTATCTCCTTGTGTGATAGTTTACATTGCACCAAGTGTTCATAACCTGATGAATGGTGTTGGCCCAAGAGAATGCACAATTTCATAGTTTCATAGTTAGTAAGGTTGAATAAAGACACCAGTCCATCCAGTTCAACCTGAGTGAGTGTCTACCCCTATCCCTGTACATTGCACACTCACATCGGTCCCTACCCTCAAGAAGCCCACAATCCAAGGTCCCCCATTCATACACTGGGGCCAATTTTGGACAGAAGCCAATTAACCTAACTGCACGTCTTTATGATTATAATATTAACCACTTCCCACCTGGCCAATGCATATATACGGCCGGGTGGGAGCCGTCTACTCCTGATAGGCCGTTCAGGAACGTCCTTCAGGAGTAGCGGGATCGCGCGCGCGCGCGCTCGCGCAGCGGCGCGATCCCGATGTGCTCGTGTCACCCGGACACAGCACATCTCAGATCGGCAGGAGGGCTCTGTGATTGGCCCTCCTGATCACATGACGACCGTGTCCAATCACGGCCGTCATGTGATGTAAACAAACAGCCGGTTGCTAGGCAATCGGCTCTCCTCTCCTCACACGGAAGTCACCGCTGAGGAGAGGAGAGCAGAACACTGCAGCCAGCTGATGATCAGTGAGTATGGGCTGCTTTTTACAGCTTTTTACTCACTGATCATCAGTGTAGTGTAAACACACAACACACCACACAGTACAAACACAGTCCCCACATATGTCCCCAAAACACACATGTCCCCAAAACATACATGTCCCCAAATAATAAAAACACATGTCCCTAATAATAAAAACATGTCCCCCACATATGTCCCACTAAAATCACATGTCCCAATTATTATCTGCACACATATGTACGTGATCACCTGCACACATATGTACATGATCATTTGCGTACATATGTCCGTGATCACACAAACCAATTATTATACACTTAACGGAATTTTTTTTACCAAAAACATGTAGCAGAATACATTTTGGCTTAAATTTATGACAAAATTTGATTTTATTGGATTTCTTTTCAAATAGAAAAAAGAAAATATAGTTTTTTTTCCAAATTTCCACTATTTTTGCGCTTATATCGCAAAAAAAAAAAAACGGAGTCGTGCATAAATAACACCAAAATAAAGCTCTATTTGTGCGAACAAAATGATAACAATTTCATTTGGGTACAGTGTAGCATGACCGCGCAATTGTCACTGAAAGCGCTAGAGCGATGAAAGCTGAAAATTGGGCTGGGAAGGAAGGGGGTGAAAGTGCCCTGTATTGAAGTGGTTAAGAACATTTACTAGCAAAATGCATATCATACATAGAAGATATACTTTTATTTCAGCCTCTTTCAGTCATTGTTTCCATGTACTGCTGATGATCAACAAGCCTGAAACAGTTGTATGCCGGTTGCAATAAATTGATCTACAAGATTAGGCTGTATCTCTGCAATAAACCAGTGGCCGTGGATGTGCAAATTTGCACAGGGACATGATGGAATGATTTACTATCCTAAAACGAGGAATAAACCCTTATTTTGGGATTTGTGGTGGAAGTAACAAGAATTAAATCTGAGTATAGAAAGGGTATCTTTAAAGCGAAGTTCCACCCAAAAGTGGAACTTTCGCTCATTTCTCTCCTCTCCCCCTCCGGTGCCACAATTGGCACCTTTTGGGGGGGAGGGGGGACAGGATACTTGTCTTTGACAGATATCCTGTTCCCGCTTCTGGGAGTCCAGGCTGCAGCCTGTGACATCACCACAAGGCTCCCTCCTCCTCTCCCTGTCGCTGGAGAGAGAAAGGAGTGGGGCCTCGCACATGCCCGTAAGGCTACACTGCCGGGTATCCTCACTCACAATGGCAGTGGCAACATCCCTGGACTCCAGGACAGGTAAATGTCCTATTGTTAAAAGCCAACAGCTGCAGTATGTGTAGCTGCTGGCTTTTAATTTAAATTTTTTTTTGTTTTGGGCAGATTGTTTGGGCCTCTTGCATTTGGGAAACAGTTTGCTATGAGTAAACAACCTATTGTTTTTCAGATCTCTTTATTGACTGAATTTATAATTCCTGTATGAAATTGCAATGTACTGCATACACAAAAATACTTGCCAGGTGATCTAGATTTTTCATAACAGTCCTTGCCTGTGTAGCTCCCTCGTAGATAGGTGCTAGGTTTAGGTAGATTTAGTTCTGGCTCACTGTGTTCAATGGAGCTGCTGTTCTGTAATTAGGTGAATTTAGTTGTGCTCATTGTAATTAGTGCAGCTGCATGGGATTAGTTAGGTTTGTTTGTTGGAAAGGGGGAAGGTAGGGTTATGTGGTGGAAGTCAGATCCTCCATGTTTTCCCTCCTTGTTGCGTGCCAAGCAAGGGTCACATGAGAGACCTATCCCAGAGTGGGTTCTTCTGGGCTATGCTAGGCACCTGTAACAGCATCACTTTAGTACATATAGGGTATCTCTTTTTTGTGCAGTTTTTATCAATGTCCTGGGACAAGGCTGAGGCTACCGTGTGGGAATGCTCAACCTTAAGGTGTGCCTCTGCTTATAGAAATGAACATACAACGTGTACACTTGCATTGTAACTGTTCTCAAGTAAACTCTTGGATCACTGGGACAATGTACACCTTCTCTGTAACTTGCAATTGGGAGGGACAGGGTGAGCATTGTTCACATCCACCTGTCCAGAGTTTTCCACTAACATTTCCCAGTAGGAGAATGGGCCCCACCATGCACCTTGTGCAGGCTCCACACGTGCACTTAACTTAACTCTTGAACTTCCGTACCTCTGTATAGAATGGAAACCTCTGCAGTGCAAATCCGCTCCCATTGCTCCGGAAGACAGACCCCCTCCTGGTGGAAGCAATGTCGACAACATCTCCCTCGCTGTTAGAGGCCATTCCATCTGTAGCAGGTAGTTGCTACTGACAGGCTGCTTGTTAGACTTCCATTACCGCAGGTAATCACTTGTGTCTTCACACTACCTTATTTCCATGCTGATGTCTTCATACCCCAAGTATCTTAGTGACCTGAAATATAGGATGGTGCTGGTTATGCTGCGTACACACGATCAAACAAGCGGGTGGAAAAGTCCGGCAAACTCAAGTCCGCCGGATGTTCCCCCCCGTGTGTAGCCTCTGGCATACTTTTTTGACCCGAAAGTACGGCGGACTTAGAAGGTAGTTTTATACCGCGTACACACAATCAAACAAGCGGGTGGAAAAGTCCGGCAAACTCAAGTCCGCCGGACAATCCCCCCGTGTGTAGCCTCCGGCATACTTTTTTGACCCGAAAGTACGGCGGACTTAGAATGTAGTTTTACACTCCAATCTTCCTGCCGGACTCGCATTTCGGCGGACAATCCAGCCGTGTGTATGCCAGTCCGCCGTACTTTTGAAATGAACGGACTTTTCCCGCCCGGAGAAAAGTCCGCTCATTTCGAGCGGGTCTCCAGGTAGGCGGGGCCCGTGAAGGAGACGTCACTGGCCCCGACGCCTGCTATGGACTTAAAGGGGAACCCCAACGCCGAAAAAAATCGGCATGGGGTCCCCCCAAAGTCCACAACAGACCCTTGTCCGAGCATGCTACCCGGCCGGCCAGGAAAGGAGGGGCGAGCGAGCGCCCCCCTCCTGAGCCGTACCAGGCCGCGTGCCCTCAACATGAGGGGTGCCTTGGGGAAGGGGGGGCCGCACGGCCCCCCCCACCCCAAAGCACCTTGTCCCCATGTTGATGAGGACAAGGGCCTCTTCCCGACAACCCTGGCCGTTGGTTGTCGGGGTCTGCGGGCAGGGGGCTTATCGGAATCCGGGAGCCCCCTTTAATAAGGGGGCCCCCGGATACCGGCCCCACACCCTATGTGAATGAGTATGGGGTACAATGTACCCCTACCCATTCACCTGTAAAATAAAGTACAAAAAAAAAACACAAGCTCTTTTACTAGCGGAGGAGCCCGGCATTCTTCTTCGTCGCCGCGGCCTCTTCTTCCGACTTCGGGGATTTTGTCCCCCTCTTCGGTTCTTCTGCTGGGCCACCGCGCCTTCTTAATAGCTCTTTTACAGGCGGTGGCCCGGTCTTCTGTCGCTGCCGCCTTCCGTTCTTCTTCTTCTCCTGGAGATGTTGACTCGACGTTCTCTCCGGCCGCAATGCCAGGGATGCGCTGCGCTGCGACTTATATAGGGACAAGGGGTGGTGTCACATGGGTTGATGTCACATGGGTTGGTGTCACATGGTGACCCCACCCCCTTACGATGTCGCAGTCCCGGAGGATGCTGGGACTGTCGCCATGTGACACCAACCCATGTGACACCAACCCATTTGACACCAACCCATGTGACACCGCCCCTTGTCCCTATATAAGTCGCAGCGCAGCGCGTCCCTGGCATTGCGGCCGGAGAGAACGTTGAGTCAACATCTCAGAGGAGAAGAAGGAGGAGAAGAAGAAGAAGAAGAACGGAAGGCGGCGGCGACAGAAGACCGGGCCACCGCCTGTAAAAGAGCTATAAGAAGGCGCGGTGGCCCGGCAGAAGAACCGAAGAGGGGGACAAGACCCCTGAAGTCGGAAGAAGAGGCCGCAGCGACGAAGAAGAATGCCGGGCTCCTCCGCTAGTAAAAGAGCTACAAGAAGATAGCGGAGGAGTCCGGCGAGAAGACCCCCGAAGACGGAAGACCCCCGGAGCTGTGCAATAAATTATTTTATCTTGTGTGTTGTGTTTTTTTTTGTACTTTATTTTACAGGTGAATGGGTAGGGGTACATTGTACCCCATACTCATTCACATAGGGTGGGGGGCCGGTATCCGGGGGCCCCCTTATTAAAGGGGGCTCCCAGATTCCGATAAGCCCCCCGCCCGCAGACCCCGACAACCAACGGCCAGGGTTGTCGGGAAGAGGCCCTTGTCCTCATCAACATGGGGACAAGGTGCTTTGGGGTGGGGGGCCGCGCGGCCCCCCCTTCCCCAAGGCACCCCCCATGTTGAGGGCACGTGGCCTGGTACGGCTCAGGAGGGGGGGGCACTCGCTCGCCCCTCCTTTCCTGGCCGGCCGGGTAGCGTGCTCGGACAAGGGTCTGTTGTGGACTTGGGGGGACCCCCACGCCGATTTTTTTCGGCGTTGGGGTTTCCCTTTAAGTCCATACCAGGCGGCAGGGCCAGTGACGTATCCTTCGCGGGCCCCGCCTACCTGGAGACGCGCTCGAAATTAGCGGACTTTCCTCCGTGTGTGTGGGCGAGTCCGTTCATTTCAAAAGTAGGGCGGATAGTACGGCGGACTTAGTACGCCGTATTAGTCCGCTGAAAAAGTGCCGTGTGTGGGCAAGTAGCCCGTTCGGAAAGTCCCACGGACAGTCTGGCGGGAAGTCCGCCAGACTAAGTACGTCGGACAGACGGCTACGTGTGTACGCGGATTTACTTACATTATTTCCTTTTAGTAACTTCCTACCAGGTGGCAACAGGGTTTCAAAACTTTACTTGAAAAAGTGCAAAAGGTATTACAAAGTTCAACATTCAGAGACATAATTCTTTCCCACATCCCTAACCCAGTCTATGTGCTGCCCTGGCATACTTGCAAAGATAGAGTCCATGCAAATACACTGTCCATCAGAGGCAATCTCAAGCAGCTGGTGTCTTTGGGGTGAATCTCAACGTTCTGATGACTTTACATCCAGATAGTAGTGAGTGACATTCTTCTGCTCCTCATGGGTGTTGTTCTCCCTCTCTTTCCCTTATGGGCATCAGATGTCTCTCCCTGGATTCCCTTCCTGGGGACTTTCTGCTAGGACTCCATACAATACCACTGTCCCTCTTGTATAACCCAAGATAAGTACATCGGTCCCAGAGAAAAATTCATGAAAAGACCAAAGAACCGGGAAAGCATTAACTCCAGTCCAGGACAGCATCTAACTGGCTAGTTCCAACCCACTTACATGTTCAGTGTTTCAGGTGCTGCAAGTTTGATTGCTTCCTCTGTTTTCTGGAGAAAGATGGATCTCTCTAGAACATTGGTGTGGAGCCATGCAAATGAGCAGCATAACTATTTATACAACCCTGGCCAGTCTCGGGGAGGGTGGCCCTGAAGGCTGCTGTAAGTCTGTATAAATACTCTGAGACACTGAGCAGTCTTTTCTTGTCTTGGAGAAAAGAAGTACAGCCTGGAGTGCTTGTTACCATGTGCTTGCTGTTATTGGGAGCTCAGCTGGGCTAACTGAGGGGTCTGGATACTGAAGTTACAGAGAGCTTGTAGGCAGGTTAAGGGAGGACCCACTAGGTATCCAATTTAAGAGTGTTACTCTTTTAAATCATGTCTAGGAAGGAAAGTAAGTACATCTCCTTCTTAGTTAGCTTAGAGGAGTAGGTTGCTAGCCATGGGAAGAAGAGTCATGAAGGGGAGCAACATCTAGGAGCAGAGACGTTATACTTTCTTCCACCTGAAAAGGTTCCCCTGAAGATGGGCACAAGGGATACCTCACCAGCCAGATGACACTATGGACTGTTCTATGGAGAGGATTAATCCTTTTCTTTTGAACTGTGTGTGGTCCAAGGCCTGTTTGACTGTTACAAATTGCAAATATTCGGTAAAGAAGAGGTTTATCTGCATGCGGTCTCTGACTTCTTCAGATAATCCAGCAGATGAAGCGAGTGAATACAGTTACAGTGATACCACCTGGCTGTCAAGCCTTGGGAGAAGGGGGCCAGGGTCCTGATACCCCTGGGAGTGAAGGATACAGCCACACAGCCAGGAGGGTGGGCAGAGGATCCGGTCACTGGCCCCCACCTATCCATCGAGGGAGAGAGAGGAAGTGGAGTATCCAGAACAATGACTGGTATGCGTGAGAAGTTAATCTTTTGTGTTAGGCGTGCTATGGCTGCAAACTGACTGAGGAGCTGTCATCTGAATATCTAGTCTGGTATCACAGGAAATACCATGTTAGAAGGAGACAACCAACTTTCCAAGGACATTTTGTGAGTACAGATTGCTGAGAGGGATTTTAGAGACATTTGGGATGCTGCCACCTCTTTGGTGCTAGAGAGTCAGCTGTGTGTTTGTGTAAAGTAAACATCAGCTAGTGCCCTAAAGAGCTCGGTCTATGTAGTTCTCTGTGAAAACCAAAGAGTCAGTGTGGTCATGTGCCTGGCTGCTGGGCAATCACTGGAAGAAAGAACCTGGGCAATTTCCAACTGGGTTGTGCATGTTGAGAACCTGGGAGTTTTACCCAAAGGTAGATGAATTTTCAGATTTAACTAGTTGCATCTAGCATGGTTAAGGCCTCAAGCACACTGGGTGTTTAGCACCACACACGACACTCCAATGTTTTGATCCAACACAGATGCACTGAAGAGGCTGACAGCTGCTGTGGTTGAAAGATAGGAGTGCTATGCTCAGAATGCAGACTGCATGCATTCCAGGCATTAGTCTCTAGGTGCATACTGCCCTAACCGTTAGTGCACCGTCCCCCAGCCACTGTCAGCATGTCAGAGTTTTAAGGGCTGCACCTGTGCCTTTTTCCTGCACTTAAAAGTTGGAGTCTCATGCATTGGGGCAAAACATCCAATGTGCATGATGCTGTAGGGTATCTGGGGTAAGCTGCATCTTTCTTCTTGTTTCCTCAAGGATATCTATAGCCAAAACTTTATTTTTGCCATTTTTAAATAGAAGAGGGAAGGATTAGAAACGCTTTAGGGTTTTTAGTGCTGAGTTTGGGATTCACCCTGTCTATTTATCCTGGTGACTATTGTCACTGAAATAGAAGATGATGGGAAATCCAGAGCCTTACAACTATCACTAAAATAGGAATAGAGGGGAACTCTTCCAATAGCACACCTGGTCCAGATATACCTGTATAAGAGATGCATTACCTCACTTTCTGTCCTAGAGACACAAGTGAGAAGAAATCTTTCCGAAGTGACACCAACTGATTTTAACTATTCCCTAACCTGGCAAAAGTATAAAAAAGTTTTGATTATGGCTACACCTTAACACTGTCAACCCCTCTGGACTTTTGCTAGCCAGTCTCTTTCCATAACTATAAATGTCCGACCAAAACATATATGGCTCTGTGAACATCTTTTCGGTCAGTGACATGAATAGGAGAAGCGAACAAAAAGAGAAGTCACTGCCCCAGACAAGGGGAATGTAGGTAGGGGAAGGTAAAAATCGTGGAAAAGGGTAAGGAATGCGGGTTTCCTTTTACTTGCACCAGGGCACAGAGTTCTACTATTATTTCTTCAGATTATGGATGGCTGTGCATCAAGACATGACAGTTTAGCAAGTGTGAGAGGAATGTGTCTACTTGAAATCTGTTTAGCAATGGTTTGCTGGTTTCACTGTACAGAAAATATGTTGATGCAATCCTCTGTGGAGGATGCGGTCAAGGCTCTCAGGGGATCTTTCTTTTTTCCTGTTCAGTTACTCAGAATCACTTATCACAGTGCTGGAAGAAAACAACCCAACCAACACAATTGGCTTTTGTGCTATACTTGAGCAAGGTGTGCCTTGTGTAACTGATGCTCACTTGTTTTTAAAAGACAAAATGTGTTTTTCAGTGGACACTCTAAAAGAAAGCAGCACACATTATATCAAGAATCATGCTTTCTAAAATCTTGACAAAATGTTTAAGAAATGTCCAGGCCGTGTTGTGAACTGCATCTTCAAAGTAACTTTCATCTGTATGCTGTTAAAAAGAGATGTGGATGTTATGTGGTTCAGTTCTTTTAGCACCATTTTACTATTCCCATGCTGATTGTGACTCGATTCTGGCATCTCTTTGTATCCCATTTGCATCCCCCTCCCAACTTTAGGGTGAATCAGATTGCTGTAGGATATGAATACACCCGGGGAATCTGTCACACATCTACAGTTGGGAGGGGGATTCCATGAAGCAGCCCCCTCTGTTCCTGGAAATCTTTAGTTAGGAGGAGACAAGCCGATTGGGCAGTGAGAGACCATTAACCGAAACCAGAAAAACCCAGGATTACTGAAAAGGAATGTGCCTGAATTATAAAGCAACAAGGCACTCAGGAACTGGGTTACTGTAATCATTGTACAGCTGCCCAAAGAGCACCAAAGTCATAAAATAATATAATAGCAATTTGCAGAGTCATCAGTGGGATTCAAGGCATGCTTTGTAAGGGATGCAAGGGGGTTGGAAGCTAAGTTTAGGAAATATGAAACTCTTGCCATTTTAACAATACATTGCATGATAATTACAAGCAGTTGGGTGATAGGTATGACTAGGAGCACTTGAACTTTGAACATCGGTTTTAATACATTATGCAATAGGCAGCATTTGCTTTCTCAAAAACAATTACAACTGTAATTATATATAATGGTAATACCAGTTTTCAGTCACATAGCAAACCTTTGGGTTTTTGTTTCTTTTTTCTTCAATTTAATACAATGCAGTTTGCTATTTTAGCACTGTGATTTCAGTGCAGATATTTTTCAACACCAATTAGTTAACTTCGGGCATCAGCTAACATAGGATAAATAAAGAATTTTGCTGCCCATTTTACATTTTAAAGGGGTAGGCTTTGGTAAAGCGTTAGGGTAGGTTAGAGATTCATTTCAGTTAGGGGGGAGTTAAAGCCTTTGCTCTTTTGCTCCCCTTTAGTCTGTTAAATATATTATTGCCTTTTGTTATATTTGCTTGATAAGTACAAAACAACTGTAATCACAATCTACATTGCAGAATCTTTTACACGCTTGTTCCTCTTTGATGGATGAGCTAGGGAAACGTACTAAATGCCGATACATTCTCCAGCAAAAAGTGTTCTATGAACACGGCAACAAAAGTGGGAGACTATTAGCCCACACGATACAGACAGCTAAAACTTCATCCATAATTCATCATATCTGAGATGACCAAGGCACACTCCTTTCTAGAAATGAAGATATAGCTGTACATTTTGAAAACTTCTATTCTAAGCTCTATAACCTGCCACGTAACATCACAGGGCCCTCTGATACACTTGATTGATTGTCTCAAATGAGAGATTTCCTAGCCCAATATTGCCCCAAACCCATCACTCCACAACAAACTGAGGGCTCAGAACAACCATCGAAGAACTGCACTTTGCAATAAAACAAATGAAAATGGGTAAAAGCCCAGGCCCTTACGGTCACCCATTAATATACTACAAAAGTTTCTCAGATATACTCTCCCCCAGGATGCTGACAGCATTTAACTCCCTATTGGACCCACTTACACCAACAGGCAAAATGTTAGAAGCTCACATAGCAGTCATTCCTAAATAAGGCAAGGACCCCTCACAAGCCTCTAATTACAGGCCCATTTCTCTGCTCAATGTAGATATCAAACTTTATGCAAAGGTGAGAGCAAGCCGACTTTCACCTCTTATCCCTGGCCTAATTTCACCTGTCCAAGTAGGCTTTGTCCCGGGTAGAGAGGCCAGGGATAATACCATACGGACCCTGAATATTTAACACTGGCTCACCATGACAGAAACAAAGGGATTCCTTTTATCACTTGACGCGGAGAAGGCGTTTGACAGGGTGGCTTGGGATTACATGCAGGAAGTACTGAAAGACATTGGCCTTCCCCCCCACATGCTTGCACACATCAATGCTCTATATACTAACCCCTCGGCAAAGGTAAAAACCAATGGCCTCCTGTCAAACGCCTTTCCTATAAGCAACGGCACCCGTCAAGGATGCCTGCTATCCCCCCTGATTTTTGTCCTGACGTTAGAACCCCTTCTAAACAGATTATGTGCCAACACAGACGTCCAAGGAATCTCTATTAACTACAAGGAATTTAAAGTAGCCGCATTTGCAGATGACAGTTGACAATCACCTCGAACATCCTTACCTAACCTTGTAAGTGATATCAAACACTTCGGTAGCTTGTCAAATCTTAAAATCAACTACTCCAAATCCCACGCCCTAAACATTTCCTTACCTTTGCAAGAAGTAACTCATTGCCAAGATTCTTTCCCTTTCCAGTGGAAAAGAGAAGCCATTACCTTGGCATCCAAATCACCAGCTTTACAAAGATAATTTCCTGACGGCCCTATTGAAAACCCAGTCAGACTTGAAAAGCTGGGCCAATCTCAATGTATCATGGTTTGGGCACTCGGCTTTGATAAAAATGATAGTCATGCCTTTTATACCTTATGCAGACAATCCCAATCCACATACCCTCCTCCTTCTTCTTGTCATACAAAAAGACCTGTACAATGTTCATGTGGAAAAACAACGCCTCATGCATTAGATATACCCGCCTGACCTGCCCCAAGACTAAGGGTGGAATTGCCTTCCCTGACTTTCACAAATATTACCTGGCCTGCCACCTAACTAGAGTGGTAGACTGGAAAGCCCATAAATTGGGGAATACCTGGGTCACATTGGAAAGCTCCTTCTTGCAATATCCAATACACACTCTTCCCTGGCTCTCATCAAAACACTGGTGCCAATCCATACAGGCACACCCGCTTATCTACCCCAGGAAAGTCAACAACATTCTTAGTACAGGAATGGCCACATGATGACTTATTAACACATCACTTCTTTCACAGTCCATATCACGTATAAAGGATTTTCAAACAATTGAGACAATTGCCAACTTTTTTACCTCCAAAAAACAGAATGATATATGGTCAAGACAACTTACATCATTTGAGATCCTTTATTCCCAAAATACATCACAAAGACATCTAATATCTCTGATTTATTCTCTCCTCTGAGACAACACTCACCCAGACACACAGACAGATCCCTCAATGCTATCATGGGGTAGGGACCTACAACTAACATTCATTGACGATGAATGGGAAACCATATACGTACATGCCCACAAAGGATCATGGAATGTAGCTATTCAGGAAAATGGTTACAAGATAATCACAAAATGGTACAGAACCCCATCCTGCTTACATAAATTTCCACCCCCAATTCCAAACTCCTGTTGGAGATGTAATAGAGAAGAAGGATCAATGATCCACATATGGTGGGAGTGCACTATACTTCAACCATTCTGGGAAGAGGTACACAAGGGTCACCACCGACACCCTAGATTACAACCCTGCTCAATATATCCTGCATCATACAACCTTTCCTAAACAATCCTATCATCATATAATGTGATATTGGTAATAGGAGTGATGGGCTAAGTTGTATGTAGGAGGATTTTAATGCCAAAATATTCTGCTCTCAGCAGCTCTTGTTTGTAACAATGGAAAGAAATGTGGACACACAGCCCTCTCACTAACTCCTGGGCTCAGTGGTCTGCTCTCACGGTTAAAGTGGTCTCCTCAATGCCACTATATTGTAGCAAGAGTCCAGCAGTCTGTAGCAATGAGCCTGGGTACACTCAGGTCTCCTGACAGCAAACAAGGAAAAGCTGTGATGCAGGCCAGGCTACTGGAAGTCTTGCACCCCCACAGGTGATTCGTTTCGGCCTCCTTAAAGACAAAGTCCGAATGGTGCGTCTGCCATAACTCCTAAGTACTGCTTTTCCCAGGTGATTCTGCTTAAATCCCCCTTGGCTTCTGTGCCCCAAATTATATAGGGAAGCCCAGTTGTTCCTTTACATGACATGGATTTGGACTACACCTCCCAAGATTCCTTGCATCCTGCATGGAAGTATATGGGTTTGCTTTGCTTTTGTTCTACTCTGCTGATCTCAGGAGAATAGTGCAGCATAACTTCTGTATCAGCAAGAAGTGGACAGAAAAAAAAAACAATATCTCTATCTCCATACTGTGGTAGTCATAACCTGGCTACACAAGGTAATAATTGGAATGCAAAGGCACTTGGTCCAAGCAAAATTGATCCTTTTTGACTATTTGGATATATTTAAATATATAATTGTTTTTGTGCCCAGAATTGACCTTTAAAGTTCAATTCCAGACTTGTTTCCCTTTGGGTAGAATGGAGAGGTGTGAGAAGCTCTGTCATGTTTTTATTCTGTTTTAGTCTCCATTACGAAATAATTAATTACATTTCCATCAGTTACTGGGGTCAGAGGGAGAAGAACTCATAGAAAATCTGTCTCCTATGAGGGACAACATTATTTTCTTTATTTAGCAGAGTAGGGAAAGTTTATCTTCCTATCATGTTGACCCCTGCCCTCTTCCTTTCCTGTGCTGGTGTCATAGGAAAAGTGATTAGAATAAAGTCCTAATTCTATTTCAAACTTAAAAAAGGTTTTGTAGACATCTGACCATCACACCTTCCTGAGTTTGTTAGATATTACATTCAATAACGATATTAACACAGATTTGGCTCAATGTGTGGCTACGTCAGCCTCTACTTTTTGGGGAGCCTTTCCACAAGATTTTTGACTGTCTGTGAGAATTTGTGCTCATTCAGCCAAAAGAGTATTTGTGAGATCAGGTACTGAGGTTGCATGAAATGGCCTGGCTTCCATTCCAATACATCCCAAGAGTGCTTATTAGTGTTGGGGTCAGGGCTCTGTGATGGCACTTTAACCACTTGCCAAGCAGCCAAAAGCAATTTTACTGTTGGCCCATACGTCACCCTGCTCATGTGCACTGGTGTGCCCCCTTGGGCACACAGCGGTGTGATCTGAAACTGCTGTGTCCACTGGGCACCGCAGATTCTCGTGCTCAGTATCACAGGGTGATCACATGACAACTAGTAAACAATAGTCGTGAATGAAATCCATTCATAACATCATTGTTTATTACTATGTGTGATCTGTTATTGGTCTCCAGTGATCACATGGTACCTAGGCCAATCACAGCACCCTGTACCATGTGCTAACTGTGGCCAATCACAGCATCATTGCAAAAAAAAAGCAGACTACATTTTGGCCTAAATTGAAGAAAGATTATTTGTTTGCAAAATTGTATATCAGACAGTAAGAAAAATGCAGGGTTTTTTTTCAAAAATGTTTGGTATTTTAGGAAAAAATAGAAACCTAGTGGTGATTACATACCACCAAAAAAAGCAAAATTTGTGTGAAAAAAAGTATATAAAGTTCATTTAGGTACAGCGTTGCATGGCCAAGCAATTGGCAGTTAAAAAAGCACAGTGCTGAAAAGCCAAAAATGCCCAGGTCATGAAGGGGGTAAAGTCTTCCAGAGGTCAATTGGTTAAGTTCCTCCACACCAAACTCAACTGTATTTATGGCCCTGGCTTTGTGAGGGAACAGAAAATAGACTTCCGGAAACTGTTGCTCACAATTGTCTAAAATATCTCTACATCCTGTAGCATTAAGAATACTCTTTACTGGAAACACTTGAGCTCAAAAGCGTATATTTGGACCTGTTAATTACATTAAAATGTACATAGGAATTTATTAGGAAATTATCACAACTGAACCTTGTTTTGACCTTAAGATGTGTTCTTACATATAGGGCTTCCTTTCAATAGATCCTTGGTAAAATATGTCTACTGTCAATGGTGTTCACAGCACTGAGCTGCACTGTTTTTTGTTTTTTTTAAATTTGCACATACTGTACTTCCTAACTCCAGTTGCCATTTGTAGAGCCATAGGAGTGGAGTAAAATACAACAAGCCCGCGCCATCTGTTTTTGTAATTTTTTACCAAAATTGGAATAATAGTGATATGAAAACATTTGCAAGTGGAAAGGAAAAGATAGAGTAGACTTCAACATGAGCTTCAGACTTACTACTCCATTAGGGGCGCAGGAGCACCGCCCACCTAATCCACGCACCCGGCCCCTAATCTACATGCAGGGAGTCAGATGCAAGGATTCCAATGTTTTTGTTTTTTTGAAGCACATGATTAGTGCCCGGCATCAAAAAAGGGTGGGCTCGGGGGCCCAGAGCACTGTGCCCTGAGCCCACTCAGTTGTGTGAAAATAGTGAATTAATATTTACTATTGCCTTCCTGATTCACCTCCCGGCCAATCAGGAAGCGGGTCCAGAGACCTGATTGGCCAGAGAGTCTTAGGACCCACTTCGTGTTTGGCCAGGAGGAGACGCAACAGCCCCGGAGCTTGGAAGAGTCAGGGATCAGCTCAGCCAGCGTCCTCTCTATCTGGAACTTGGCTCCCCATTCCAGGGACGGCTCACGCACAGCCAAATGCAGGACTGCCCGGCTCAGACAGTGGAAGGAGAAGGAGGGGAGAGCAGAGTGTAATCCCAGGACTCATCATCTGCCTTCCAGAATCCCCGTCCATGCCACTGGTCTTGAGCATAAGCATAGTCATAGATTGGCTCTGAGCCATCCAATCATATCTTGTTTTAATGAATCACTGTAAAACTAAGCTAAGACTGGGTAATTAGGGGGTACCATTAGCAGGTGGGGGGCTCTCTTGGGACATATACACACACACACACATTATATACATGTGTATGCCCGCCCAAGCGTATGACTTTCTTTATTATGGGCTCTAGCCCCAGATCTTTTGTAGACCTAGCAACGCCCCTGGCTCAGGGCTAAGCCTGAGCTGGGAATCTGGGCCAGGTTTTAGTGACTCAGGGCTGGATGACCCATCCTGACAGCTCTTCTTGTGCCTCCCCCTGTTCTCTGGAGCATTGGGGAATGTTCTAGATATTGTTGGTGGAAACTAGGAGGGGATGTTAGGAATATTTATGAGGACCTCAGCTAATCCCCAGTAAAGGGCTGGCAGGGGGCAGGCCAATTGATAAATAGGTATGATTCATGCCAGCAGGGACAGTCAGGTGGAAAATGGAGTGTTGAGGTGGCAGTCAGTGGCTCTTGAGGGTGCCCTCTAGACTGTGTGGGGGGGGGGTGACCTCGGGCCTGGGGCTCAGGTGCTGGAAGATTCTTTCTAAAACACATGGAGGGGACCCTTCCTGGAGGCACAGGAGCAAGTGAGAGGACAGTGGCAGCAAGTCAACGTGTCTGGGAGGTCTCCTGAGGAAGAGTCAGCCGGGCAGGCTGGTGAGTGTTAATGTGGAGGACTGTGGAGTATTAGCCTGGAGGGCTAGTGAGAGGGGTAGCTATCGTGGACTGTTCTCTGACTCTGAAATGCTTGTGGAAATTCAGTGTGTCTGGCAGTGCAGGGTTGGGGATCCCAGTTCATTCCTTTAAGGGAGAATCCCTTCTGGTGGGGCATTGTATTCTTACAATGATACCTGTTGTTGTTAGAATACGCTGATCAGAGGCTGCAACTGATTGGCTGCAGCAGCTGACTCACAAAATATTTCCAAGACCCTTTGACAATTAAATTATTTTAAGCAGAGTAGACCCACACTTATTGAAATTCATATGGTCCTTGCTGGACCACCCGAATTTAGATTAATCTATGGCCAGCTTTAGTCCCTCAATTCTCTGTAACCAGCATCTGGGACTAGGTCCAGTCCTGGGCTGACATTTCCGTTCTCTTCTGCAAACACAAATCTGCCTGAGGACACTTGTGATGAGGGGGTGTGGCTCTAACACTGCTCTATTCAGCCACTGAAAATGAATTTCAGGTACAGGGGAACAAGTGACTAAACCACGTGACAGTGCAATGTTTGGTGATTGACTCAGCCCTGTCACATGAGGGTGGGAAGCAAATTGAAGGCAAGTGTGTGCTGCTGGGTTTGGTTGAAATATAGGTAGCTCTCTTTACAACATTTTCAAGAAAATTAATAAGCCATGAAATCCAACATGAAATTGTACAGTACAATAAAGAGCTAAAAAGGTGTGAGACTTCAAATGGGTTTTAAAGTGATTGTAAAGTCTTGTTTTTTTTTTTTTTTTTAAATAACAAACGTGTAATACTTACCTGCCTTGTGTAGTGGATTCGCACAGAGCAGCCCGGATCCTCCTCTTCTCGGGTCATTCTTCACTGCTCCTAGCCCCTCCCTCCTGTTGAGTGCCCCCACAGCAAGCATCTTGCTATGGTGGCACCCAAGCCCATTTGGCCCCGCCCCATCTCTCTCCTGATTGGCTAACTGGCTTCGACTGACAGCTGTGAGAGCCAATGCTGTGTCTCAGCCACGAGGGAGAGTCCCAGACGGCCGAGGGACTCATGGACATTTCTGGATAGAGATGGGGCTTAGGTACGTATTAGGGGTGCTGGGGAGGTTGCAACACACAGAAGGTTTTTTATTTTAATGCATCGAATGCATTAAGATAAAAAACCTTCTGACTTTACACCTTCTTTAAGATAATTTAAAATAATTCAACAATCTCAATGCACTTTTTCTCTGGATGCACAGTTTCAATGCTAACTGGCTCTGTTTCATGTAAACTTTTTAACATTTTGGCATAGAATGTCAATATCCCTTATGGAGTGGCCACAAACAAATAACCTAACCACAAGACCCAGCATATGAACAATGATAAGGAACAATCATGACCCAAACATGCACATTTACTTTGGTTGGACATACATGCTTGTGCCAATGGACAGGGGATAAATAGCAATAAGAAGTGAAACTTAACCTCACTATTCTCCCCCATAAAAACGTAGTGGTGGATAATATGGTGGGGAAGCAGCTTCAGAAATATGAACATTTCTCCTTTAGAAAAATGTTCTCTAATGTCTGTAAGCACACATAGAACCCAGGTGTACGTAGCAGACCTTCTCTCTTCACTTTTTGTATTTTCACTTAATTCAATATCATTTTATAAATTAAAAAGGATTTATTAAATTATCAAGCAGTATTAAAGCTGATACTTGTGTCTTCCTTACCATCAAGAAAATAAAAGGTTTCAAATGTGTGGGCAAAATGTTAGATTGTTATTGAACATTTCATTTCTTGTGTTTGGTGTGTAAAGGTCTATACAATAGCCTCCCCTACAGGTTATTGCAGGAAAGCTTCAGCAACTAGGCAGTTCTCCCCGGTGACTCTGAATGGAGAGAGAAGCAAATGGTGTTTTTAAATACTTTTACTGAAAAAAGTTTTCTAATTTTATTGGATAAAATAAACATTAAAAAGGTGGTACTTTTGAGTACAGTTGCATTGTAAAGGCATGTTACACCAGGTAATTATTAGAGTTTATGGAAGGCAGCACCAGATGACCGCAGAGAATCACAGTTTTCTTGTGCAGTACCTCTGAAGTTTTAACAACCAGGGTACCCCTCTTCAAATTCAGACCAGAGCCAATCATGTTAACCAGCCTACAATGAGTTACAAGAAGGTGGTGAGGGTACAGAAAGGTAAAGGTACAGGAGAGTGGGCTACAGAAGGATGAGGAGAGAGTTCAACCTCTGACTCCCATGCTTAGATCCATATGATAAATAAAACTGTTGGCACCCATATGCGAAAAACCATTAAATAGCTATGGCAGCATGATAGCTTTAGGCTATGTAGAACTACATTTTATGTATTTTCCTTAAAGTGACATTAAAGGTTTGGATGTTTAAAAAAAAAAAAAGAAACATGTCATACTTACCTGTTCTGTGCAGTGGTTTTAGTCCTCCTCTTGTTAGGTCCCCCATCAGCGCTGCTGGCTCCTCCCCTTAGACCAGTGCCCCCAGAGCAGGCATCTTGCTTGCTCCCAGCTGGCTGTGATTGACAGCAGTGGGAGCCAATGGTGCCCACTGTTGTCTTAGCCAATGAGGAGAGGGAGTCCTTAGACAGCTGTGTCTCTTGTGCACATCAGTGGACTGAGAGAGGGCTCAGGTGAGTATTAGGGGGGCTGTGGATGGGGGGCTAGGTACAAGCTAGGACTTAACCATTGGGTGGCTCAGTGAATATGCAGTTGGCTAAATTATAGATGCCAGAGTGTGGTTGTAAATGGGGTTCACTCGGAACAGAGAGCAGTCACTAGTGGTGTACTACAAGGCTCTGTTCTAGGTCCCATTCTATTTAATCTCTATGTAAATGATATAACTAAAGGTTTGTTGGGCAAGGTATGTATTTTTGCTTATGATACAAAGGTGTGTAATAGGGTTTATATCCCTGGCAGTGTCTGTAACATGGAACATGATTGGTCAAAGCAGTGGGAACTGCAGTTTAATGTTTCTAAATGTAAAATAATGCACCTAAGGAGAAATAATCCCTTGAAAGAGTATAACATTGGGGGTACAGTTTTAGTCAGCACTACACTGGAAAAAATGCTTGGGACAAACATAGATCTATACTCAGATAAAAAAGTTAATGAAAAAAATACAAAATGGGCAGACTCGATGGACTACTCAAAGGGTCGGTGCTACCACTAGAGTAGGCAGCTGCCTAGGTAGCAATACCATCTAGTGCGCCGCCACAGCCTCTGTCCCGGGGAAGCTCCAGGCATATGTGAGCTTGGTGGCAGGCCGGCTGTCCCCGGGAACACATCCGCTGCGTCCCGACAATCCTCTGATGTGTCCTGCTGAGCGCCCTGCTGTCACATCTCCTCACACAGTAATATCCCGCAGACCCGCTCCAGGATTCCTTTACTCCAGCCTGTCCCTCTGGTGCGGCGCTGTGTGTCTGTGTGAGTGCAGCTGAGGGGCGAGGCTTGGTGAAGATGGGAGCATTGAGAGAGCTGCAGCGTCTGTAAGCTGACCTCCCAACTGGCGGGGCAACCATGGAGCAGCTGGATGGCGGCGCTAGCAGGGACTCCTAAGCGATACTGCCCGCCTGCAGCTGAGGAGAGCCCTGATGTGATGGTCAATCAAGCCATGAAGAGCAGAGGTAAGGAAGAGGATGGATCCTCCTCGATCTTCATCGAGCTGTGTGTGGGGGATGGGGGGGGGGAGTAGTGAAGGAAGTAGGAGCCAGTGTATGAGTCAGGTAGGTGGGTCACTGTATGTGTCAGGTAGGGCAGTGTAGCGGTCAGGTAGGTTGGTCAGTGTATGTGTCAGGTAGGTCAGTGTAGGGGTCAGTGTATGTGTCAAGTAGGTCATGTAGGTCAGTGTATGGGTCAGGTAGGTCAGAGTAGGGGTGAGGTAGGTCAGTGTATATATCAGGTAGGTGGGTTAGTGTATGTGTCAGGTAGGTCAGTGTAATGGTCAGGTAGGAGGGTCAGGTAGGTCAGTGTATGGGTCAAGTAGGTCAGTGTAGGGGTCAGGTAGGTCAGTGTATGTGTCAGGTAGGTGGGTAAGTGTATGTGTCAGGTAGGTCAGTGTATGTGTCAGGTAGGTGGATCAGGTAAGTCAGTGTATGTGTCAGGTAGGTGGGTCAGTGTATGTGTCAGGTAGTCAGTGTAAGGGTCAGGTAGGGCAGTGTAATGGTCAGGTAGATCACATGTGTTACAAAGACAAGGCAAAGGGGGTGGAAACAGAGGCGGAGCCAAGGGGGCAGCAAAATGAGGTTTCGCCTAGGGTATCAAAAATCCTTGCACCAGCCATGACTACTCGATCCTTTTCTGCTGTCACTTAGCTATGTTTCTATGTAAGTTATAATCTCTTTAACCACTTGACCACTGGGCACTTAAACATCCTTAATAACCAGACCAATTTTCAGCTTTTGGTGCTCTCACATTTTGAATGACAATTACTCAGTCATGCAACACTGTACCCATATTCAATTTTTGTCCTTTTTTTCACACAAATAGAGCTTTCTTTTGGTGGTATTTAATCACCTCTCGGTTTTTTATTTTTTGTGCTATAAAAGAAAAAAGACCGAAAATTATGTAAAAAAATGCATTTTTCTTCGTTTCTGTTATAAAATTTAGCAGATTAGTAATTTTTCTTCATAAATTTTGGCCAAAATTTATACCACTACATATCTTTGGTAAAAATAAGTACAAATTGGTGGATATTATTTGGTCTTTGTGAAAGTTATAGAGTCCACAAGCTATGGTGCCAATATCTGAAAATTGATCACACCTGAATTACTGACGGCCTATTTCAATTCTTGAGACCCTAACATGCCATAAAATTACAAATACCCCCCAAATGACCCCTTTTTGGAAAGAAGACATTCCAAGGTAATTAGTAAGAGGCATGATGAGTTTTTTGAAGTTGTCATTTCTTCCCACAATTCTTTGCAAAATCAAGATTTTTTTTTTCCTTTTTTTTTTCCCCACAAAATTGTCATATTATCAGTTTATTTCTCACACACAGCATATGCATACCACAAATTACACCCCAAAACACATTCTGCTATTACTCCCAAGTACGGCAATACCACATGTGTGAGACTTTTACACAGTGTGGCCACATACAGAGGCCCAACATGCAGGGAGCGCCATCAGGCGTTCTGGAGCACCCAGGACAATTCTGACATTTCTCTCCTACATGTAAAAATCATCATTTATTTGCTAGAAATTTACATAGAACCCCAAAACATTATATATTTTTTTTTAGTACAATGGTGGTCGTTGCAAATTTTTATCTCACACGGTATTTGTGCAGCAATTTTTTTGAACGCTTTTTTTGGGGGGAATAAAGAGTTTTGTGCTTAAAAAAAAACAAAAAAAACAGTAAAGTTAACCCAATTTTTGCATAAAGTGAAAGATAAAGTTATGCTGAGTAAATAAATATCAAAATGTCACTCTTCAAAATTGCACATGCCCATAGAATGGTGCCAAACGTCGCTACTTAAAAATCCCCATAGGCGACGCATTACATTTTTTTTACTGGTTACATGTTTTGAGTTACAGAGGAGGTCTAGGGCTAGAATTATTGCTCTCGCTCTAACGTTCATGGCAATACCTCACATGTGTGGTTTGAACACTGTTTTCATATGTGAGCGTGGCTTACGTATGCATTCGCTTCTGCATGTGAGCACATGGGGACAGGGGCGCTTTCAATTTTTTTTATTTTTTTTATTGTTCATTTTACTTTATTTATTTTAGTTTGAAATAAAAAAAAATAAATAAATAAAAAGATTCTGGCTTTGATCGTATTGGCGAGTTGGTAGAAGCGGTGAGGGCGTCTATGGCTGGGTATTGCAGGGTATCACCGAGTATGGCTGAGTATCTCCGAGTATGGCTGGGTATTGCAGGGTATCACCGAGTATGGCTGGGTATCTCCGAGTATGGCTGGGTATTGCAGGGTATCTCCAAGTATGGCTGGGCATGGCAATTTATGGCAGGGTATTGCAGAGTATTGGCGGGGGTATTGCAGAGTATTGGGGGGTATTGCAGAGAATTGGCGGGTATTGCAGAGTATTGGGGGGTATTGCAGAGTATTGGCGGGGGTATTGCAGAGTATTGGGGGGTATTGCAGAGAATTGGCGGGTATTGCAGAGTATTGGGGGGTATTGCAGAGAATTGGCGGGTATTGCAGAGTATTGGCGGGTATTGCAGAGAATTGGCGGGTATTGCAGAGCATTGGCGGGGTATTGCAGAGTATTGGGGGGTATTGCAGAGAATTGGCGGGTATTGCAGAGTATTGGCGGGTATTGCAGAGAATTGGCGGGTATCGCAGAGTATTGGCGGGTATTGGAGAGTATTGGCAGGTATTGGAGAGTATTGGTGGGTATTGCAGAGTATTGGCGGGTATTGCAGAGTATTGGGGGGTATTGCAGAGTATTGGGGGGTATTGCAGAGTATTGGCGGGTATTGCAGAGTATTGGTGGGTATTGCAGAGTATTGGCGGGTATTGCAGAGTATTGGCAGGTATTGGAGGGTATTGGCGGGTATTGCAGAGTATTGGGGGTATTGCAAAGTATTGGGGGGTATTGCAGAGTTTTGGCGGGTATTGCAGAGTATTGGGGGGGTATTGGAGAGTATTGGGGGGTATTGCAGCGTATTGGGGGTGTATTGCAGAGTATTGGGGGGATATTGCAGAGTATTGGGGGGTATTGCAGAGTATTGGGGGGGTATTGCAGAGTATTGGCGGGTATTGCAGAGTATTGGGGGGTATTGCAGAGTATTGGCGGGTATTGCAGAGTATTGGCGGGTATTACAGAGTATTGGCGGGTATTGCAGAGTATTGGCAGGTATTGGAGGGTATTTGCGGGTATTGCAGAGTATTGGGGGTATTGCAAAGTATTGGGGGGTATTGCAGAGTTTTGGCGGGTATTGCAGAGTATTGAGGGGGTATTGGAGAGTATTGGGGGTATTGCAGCGTATTGGGGGTGTATTGCAGAGTATTGGGGGGATATTGCAGAGTATTGGGGGGTATTGCAGAGTATTGGGGGGTATTGCAGAGTATTGGGGGGGTATTGCAGAGTATTGGTGGGTATTGCAGAGTATTAGTTGGTATTACAGAGTATTGCCAGGGAATGGAGGGGTTAAATTCAGGGGCGAGCAGCGATGTGGGCACTGCAGATGCAGCCCACAGCACTGCTGACACCGATCTCTTTCCCCTCCGCTTTACCAATCGGTACAGAGAGGGGGAGGGAGGAACCGACGTCATAACATGACGCCGGTTTGTTTACAAGTGATCGCTCTCCGTCATTTGACGGAGCGATCACGTGGTAAACGGGCGCGATGAGCGGCCGTTTACCGTGATCCGTGATGCGCCGGGTCCACTGGACCCGGCAGTCATGGATGCTCTCGTGTGTGCGCCCCAGGGGGCGCGCGACAGCAGAATTCTGGGAGGCCGTTAATTAACGGCCTCTCAGAGTTAAAAAACCGCCCTGAAGCCGTTAATTGGCTAGGGGCGGTTGTTAAGTGGTTAACAACCTCCCGACCACCTTATTGACAAATGACAATGGAGCAGCGGCTCTGGTTCTGGGACAATGTCATATGACGGCGCCAAGTCTCGCCGTGGGGGAGTGCAGCGCACCAATCGCAGGTGTACCGTGACCCCGAACTTGGCAAAGAGCCGCGGCCGTGGCTCTTTACCCATGTGGTTGGCTGTGTCCAATCACAGAAAATCACATGTAAACAAGGAGATAATGTTTATCGGCTCTCCTCGCCTCACACTGACAGAATAGGAGGAGAGGAGAGCCAATTAGCTGCATCCCCTCACAGGGGATCAGTGCCCTGATTACAATGCAGCCCATCAGTGATGCCACTCTGTGCCTATCAGTGACACCAGTCTGTGCCCATTAGTGACTCCAGTCTGTGCCCATCAGTGAGGCCAGTCAGTGCTGCCTTTCAGTGCCCATCAGTGCCGCCCATCAGTACCCATCCATGTCACCTATCAGTGCCACCTATCAATGCCCATCAGTGCTGCCTATCAGTGCTGCATATCAGTGCCACCTATCAATGCCCGTCAGTGCTGCCTATCAGTGCCACCTATCAGTGCCCATCAGTGCTGCATATTAGTGCCTCCTCATCAGTGCCACCCCTTCAGTGCCTATCAGTGCAGCCTCATCAGTGCACATTAGTGAGGGAGAAAAATTACTTATTTACAAAAAATTTGGACAAAATATAAGAAAAAAAACCTTTTTCTTTTTTCAAAAATGTTGGTCTTTTTTGTTTTTTGTTAGCAAAAAATAATAACCCCAGTGGTGATTAAATACCACCAAAATAAATCTCTATTTGTGGGAAGAAAATGATAAAAAAGTTTATTTGGGTACAGTTTTGCATTACTGTCATTGTCATTAAAAGCGCTGAAAACTGAAAATTGGCCTGGGCAGGAGGGGGTTGAATGTGCTCAGTATTGAAGTGGTTAAAGCTGGGCACACTTTGTGTGCATCAAAGCTTTTGCTAGCCTGCAAATTATCTTGTAAAATCATCACTGTGCTGTATCTAGTCTGTGAAGAAAGCAGAGTTGTGCGAGTGGCCCAGCAGGGCCTGCCCAGACCAATTTTCAGCTTTCGGTGCTCTCCTTCCTGCCTAGACCAATTTTCAGCTTTTGGTGCTCTCACACTTTGAATGACAATTACTCAGTCATGCAACACTGTACCCAAATGAATTTTTGTCCTTTTTTTCCCACAAATAGAGCTTTCTTTTGGTGGTATTTGATCACCTCTGGGGTTTTTATTTTTTGCGCTCTAAATGAAAAAAGACCGAAAATTTTGAAAAAAAACGCATATTTCTTTGTTTCTGTGACAAAATTGTGCAAATGATTAATTTTTCTTCATAAATTTTGGCCACAATTTATACTGCTACATATCTTTGGTAAAAATAACCCAAATTAGTGGATATTATTTGGTCTTTGTGAAAGTTAGAGAGTCTACAAGCTGTGGTGCGAATCATACAAAATTGATTACATCTGATGTACTGGTGGCCTATCTCACTTCTTGTGACCCGAACAAGCCAGGAAAGTACAAATACCCCCCAAATGACCCCTTTTTGGAAAGTAGACATTCCAAGGTATTTAGTAAGAGGAATTGTGAGCTTTTTGATGTTGTCATTTTTTCCCACAATTCTTTGCAAAATTAAGATTTTTTTTTCCACAAAATTGTCATTGTAATAGGTTATTTTTCTCACATGACATGTGTTTACCACAAATGACACCCCAACAAAATTCTGCTCCTCCTCCTGAATATTACAATACCACATGTGTGGGACTTTTCCACAGCCTGGCCACATAGAGAGGCCCAACATGCAGGGAGCGCCATCACGTGTTCTAGGAGCATAAATCACACATCTAACTTGTTGACTACCTGTTACACTTTTGAAGGCCCTGGAGCACCAGGACAATGACACGTGACACTGATGACAGGTGGCACTGATACGTGGCAATGATGACACTTATGCGTGGCACTGATGACACGTGGCACTGATGACAGATGGCACTAATATGTGGCACTGATGACAGATGGCACTTATACGTGGCACTGATGACACGTGGCACTAATACGTGGCACTGATGACAGATGGCACTAATACGTGGCACTGATGGCACGTGGCACTAATACATGGCACTGATGACAGATGGCACTAATACGTGGCACTAATACGTGGCACCGATGACAGATGGCACTAATTCGTGGCACCGATGACGCGTGACACTGGTGACAGATGGCACTGATAAGTGGCATTGATGACACGTGACACTAACAACAGATGGCACGTGACCCTGACAGGTGGCACTGATGACAAATGGCACTGATACGTGGCACTGATGACAGATGGCACTAATATGTGGCACTGATGACAGATGGCACTATGTGGCACTGATGACACGTGGCACTGATGACAGATGGCACTTATACGTGGCACTGATGACAGATGGCACTGGGGACAAATGGCACTGACAACAGGTGGCACTGGGGACAGATAGCACTAACAGTTGGCACTGGGGACAGATAGCACTAACAGGTGGCACTGGGGGCAGGTAGCACTGGGGAGGATGGCACTGGGGAGGATGGCACTGGGGTGGATGGCACTGGGGTGGATGGTACTGGAGCGGATGGCACTGGGGCATGATGGCACTGGGGCGGATGGCACTGGGGCGGATGGCACTTTTTTTAACTTTTTTTTTTTTTCCACTTACGGCCGCTGCAGCCGTTCATCTCTCCCCTCTCACACACTGTCTGTGTGAGGAGGGAGAGCGGCGCTGAGAGATGATCTCATATGTTTACATATGAGATCATCTCACATTGGACACGCCGATCACGCTGTAAATGGCCGATGTGATTGGCCATTTACAGCAATCTGTGTATGCCTGTATATAGCCTGTCTCCGGGGGACACGGCAAACACAAAACTTCCCCGATGCGCGCCCGCAGTGGTGCGCATAGCGGAAGTAAACACGAGGACGTCCAGGGACGGCCTCCCGGATCAGAGCGTCCACTCTATAGCCGTCATTCGGCTATAGGGCGGGCGGGAAGCGGTTAAAAAAAACACGTGCCTCTTGTATTTAGACAGTATTTGCTGATCCCGCAGTACTGTCAGGGCTGGCTTGGCCCTTCCTCCTCTGGGCTGGCCGCTCAGCTGTCGGCTGATTGCCTGCTCTCTTCTCTCTCTTCAGTTACCAGCTGTTCCCGATGATGCTCGTCTGGCCTGCCTATATATAAGTCTTCCAGCTCATTTCTGCTTTGCCTTCACGTTTGGTCACATCACTAGGAACCATCTCCTGCTGTTGTTTCAAGACTGGCTTGCTAATATCCCTCCTGGCTTCCATCCTGCTTGCAGTTGCTCTCCGTGGATCCCTGACGTCTAGACTGGCCTATTACCCGACCTGGCTTATGATCTTTGGACTGGCTGACTACCCAATCTTGCTACTGGACTTTGGCTTGCTTGACTACGCTTTTTCCTATTTATCTTTTTATTTTTTATTAACAAACAAGTGTGATTAGATTGTACTTCTGTCTCTGTCTGTTTCATGGTTCCTGACAAGTACAGCTTTAACACATGCATAGTCTTACCTATGTCAAACACATTTATAGCTTCATCAAAGGTAATGTAGGGCTATTCAAAGCCTTTATCAGAGGACTCAAGACATATAGTTGCTTACTGCTGTGTTTTCTATTTTAAATCATTCATAGTGCTCTGGGAATCCGTTGATGTATTAAATTACCTTTCACCAGGTTTGCAAGATTTCAAGAGAAGATTCCTGTTAAAGGAGCTTTATACTTCTCTCTGGTTTAAAATAATGCTAGTTAAGTGCTGCCCTGGATGAGAGGGTAAGGGCTAATTCCTTTCTTGTTTCTTTTATTTTGGCAGTTTATCCTTGGCCCAACCCACTGATCCTGTGATATTAAAGAGGGACAGTGGTTCGGAGCCGGGGGGGGAGGTAGAGAGAGTGGTGGGTGAAAGTTGACAGCCCAAATGGAGAACCCTGTGATGGAGATGACTAGATGACTGGAAAGCCGAACCTAGGAGGAGCACAAGAATGTCACCTGCTACTGCCATAACATAGCATGTCCTTTCTACCCAGAGCTCATCTCCAAAGATACCAACTACTGGGGTATGCCCCTGATGGACCCCCTTTGCAGGTATACCTGGGCAGCATATAGCCTGAGTTACTCCCCATACACACTATCAGTTTTTCTGCTAAGTTTTTCCTTCAGATTTACCAAAACCATATAATAGGAGGTCAAACGTTAGGAGTTTCAATTTGTATGTAATCAGGTAGTCCCTTGCACTACATGGTTTTTGTAAACCTGAAGGAAAAACTCAGCAGAAAAACTGATAGTGTGTATGGGGCTTTAGAAGCAGGTATGTAGGAAAAATCTTGTTCTTGTATATTGGACTTTGAGCTAATTTTGAACTTTTCAAGTAAAGATTTGAAACCTTGTAACCGCCTGGTCTGATGTTACTCAATAGATGCAAATGGCTGGCACATATAGGGGGTCATTTACTATAACGCTAATACGCAAAATACTCTCAGGGATGATACTAATACTAAATACTCTCAAAATAGCAAAATCACGCTAATTAGCACCCAAATGGAATTCACTATAGCGCTGGGGAAAAAATACTCCCAAAATCGAATTTACTATAGCATCCAGACAATAGATACCGCCATTGCTTTAAAAAGTGATATATACACTGAAATATCTTTAAAAGTCTGAGGAGAGATACATTCCCTGTCTCTGTACAACTGAGCATGCTCAGGCATGCAAACTACTCTAAGGCCGCGTACACACGCGGGGACTGTTCGCCCAACTTTGTCCGCTGAACAGTGTTTCGGCAAACAGTCCGCTCGTGTGTGGGCTTTCAGCGGACAGTTTCAGCGAACAGTCCGCTGAACAAGGTTTTTCGGAAATTCCGAAAAACTGTCCGCTGAAACTTTGTTTCAGCGAACAGTCCCCTCGTGTGTAGGCTTGTTCGTCAAACTAAGTTCCGCGCATGCTCAGAAAGGATTTACACGCCGAAAGTTATAATGCAGTGTATAGGACATCGTATTTTTCGTCCCGTCGTACGTGCCGTTCACGTCATCGCGCACGGTTTCAGCAAACTGTTCGTCCGTCGTGTGTGGCCATGTCCGTCCATGCTAATTTTGAGCGGACTGTTTGCCGAAACTGTTTGACGGACAAAGTTGGGCGAACAGTCCCCGCGTGTGTACGCGGCCTAATTTTAACTCCCATGCCTTTTTTTACAGGGTGCTATAGTAAATACCAAAATTAGCGCTGGGCTAAAATGCGTTTTTGAGAGTGAAAATTTGTGCTGTATAGCCCAATGCAAGTTTCAGCCATTTATTATAATGGTATAATTGTAACTTCCCCCCCAAAAAATACTTTTAATGTTGAGATGAATTGTATTCTCTCAAATAAATTGTCCTTGCAATAATGCTGCTTCTTCATCTATTTTGTTTTTAAGAATACTAGAATGTGTAATGTTTTCATGTTTTGGTAAAATATATTTTTCTCTGTATCTCTCCCTTTTTGCTGTCCATCTCACAAAAACTTTACCCAAGCACACAGGTGTCTTTACAAACCACGAACAATACCATTGCTGGTGCAAATTTAAAATGAGTCACAATTTTGTGTGTTGGTTTAGTATTTCCAAATGATTATAATTTGAGCCCAAAAAATGTGATATGTATGCTAACATCAGAAATAAAAATGTCATTCCCAAAAATCAGAGGGTAACATCACTATTCTACATTCACACACCAAGAACCACCAAATATCACAGAATAAATCAAGAAGAATAACTCCTGACTAATGTAATTCCACCACCTATATGTCCAAAGACATGCAATATTTATGTATAGGAGGGTTCTATATGTGGCAGCACAGTGGCTAACAGGTTAGCACTTCTGCCGAGCAGCACTGAGGTTCTTGGTTCATATCCCAAAACATGCCACATGCCAAACATGCCTCGCTGCATGACCCAGTCCAGATCACTGTACTCTGTGTGGTCACCAGTCTCAGCTGTGCTAGTGGCATCCAGAGCTCCAAGGCTGGAGGAGAGACACAGGGCAAGCTGTCAAGACATCATCAGGAGGAGGGCAGCCCGCATGCTCCAAATGCATGCCATTGCCATGTCTCCTGCCCTTCTCCAGATGATGGCCTGACAGCTTGCCTTGTGCCTCTCATCCAGCCTTGGAGCTCTGGATGCCATCAACGCAGCCGAGACTGGTGACCGCATGGACTACAGCGATCCAGGCGGATGTCATGCAGTGAGGTTTACTGCTTTATATTTGCATGATCATTTTTATCTTGTGAGTTATTTACCTTTCATTAAATCTGGTGCATTCCAATACTACACTCAGATTGACACTGCTCCTTTCTTTCCATATCTGTCTACAGAGCTGCTTTCTACTCTGACAGCTGGAAACCTACATACATAGAATGTCTCTCGGATGCAACACTAGAATTATCCCTACAGTTTATGGACTTTCCAATATATGGATTTTAATCCTTTTTTATATATATGAACTCTTATTCATTCTTAAACCTTTTTACCTATTTGTGACAAGACATTGGTCTAGTTAACCATATAATGACTTTGGATAATCCAGGTATCTGCACCCACTTCCGGGACAAGCTAGCCGCAGCTAGCCGCAGTTGCCCCGCCCCCGTTGTGTTCTGGGAAACGCACAGTTCCCAGGACACAGCGGGGACCAGTGGAGAGGCACAGCGCACCTTTCACATGCGCAGTAGGGAACCGGGAAGTGAAGCCGCAATGCTTCACTTCCCGATTCCCTGACAGAGGATGGTGATGGGGGCAGCCGAGAGACGAGCGATTGCTCGTCAAATCGCTCGTCATCTGCCGCCGACATCGCTGGACCCTGGGACAGGTAAGTGTCCATTTATTAAAAGTCAGCAGCTGCAATATTTGTAGCTGCTGGCTTTTAATATTTTTTTAAAGGTGCAGCTCCTCTTTAACAGGGCCAGAAAATGCATATTTTACTATAGCTAGGAAAAGCCCTAGATATAAAAATTTGGATGTGTTAAAATCCCCAACTCATTTCAAAGATATTTAAAAAAAATACAAATTGCAAGCCATTGGTAAATTGACTTATAATTAATTTACAATGGATCTGATCATTGAAAGTATAGATACTGTATATAATTAAGTGTGTTTTCCACAGCGATTTCATTACCAAACACTAATGTTTTGGACCAAATTAATATTTACACAAGTTTTTTTTTCAACTAGGGTTCCATTAAGAGTTTCTCCAGAGGTTGCTAGCCTAGATAGCAAGCAATTGTGCTACAAGTTTGAAAATGACTTGCTAAGCTATTGCTAGACTTGTCAGTCTTCACAAGTCTGTTGCACAATTGCAGTAAAGCCTGCATTATATGACTCCAGATCAACTTTATTTGCCAACATTCTGCAAGTCTGCTGCAAAGTTCTGATTCGGTTATGTTGTGCAATAGTCATACCATCACAGGGGTCACTGTGGCTGAATTTTTATGCTGTAGACTCACCACTGCAACTTAGATCTTGCTAGAGACTTGTCACGCAAATTTTCTACATATTGGAAAAGTGTCAACTAGGACTTGTGCTTCACGAGCTCTGCAAGTGTACAATTTGCCAGTGAAACTGTGCAGCAAGTTAACAGACTAACAATTCAACACTGCCACGCATTTGTGACAAGTTATGCTTGCTATCTGGGAGGGTTTCTTTGAGCAATCAACAATTTCTGCCTTTCAGATAAGTAATCACTGACATCAGGGATCTTTTTAGCTATCTACAATGTGGGCATTCTTTCCAGTGATGCCTAATGTAAGGGGCATTCTTCCCGCTGACTATCATGCTACTACAGTAATCAGTGCATTGTAAATATAGTTCAAATTTGCAAGGGTTCCCTGAAACCAGAGAGTGATTCAAGAAAGACTGATTAAAGTTTGCATATAAACATCCTGTTACTATCTGATTGATAATCAGGTAGTATAGAAGTCAGTAAATCGGCAGCAACAGTGGTAAGAGAGCTATGAAAATAAATAGCAATAGTCCATCAACATATTGAAATATTTTCTTTATTCATGTACATAATTTGCTGAGAAAGGCAGCATGTAACGTGAAATCGCTTAAGTTGCTCTATCAGTAGTGCTAATTAATACAGGAATATGCCATTTTGTAATGCTTGGTGTAACTTCTCCCTATGTATGGTCATATTAACTGGAAGTAAGCATTTTGTACCACCCACATATAGATTCACACTGCACAGTCTGATTTAAAAAATATATAACATTTTCATCTAATGCATCATACATTGCAAACAGAATGAAGATTACAATTTTTAACAATAGCCTCCTCTCTATTTCCAGTTACATCCACTTGATTTTTTTCGAAAATTTGAAAATCTCTTATTATTTTATTGCTTAATTTCTCATCTGGTGCTCATCTGGTGTCTAGAAATATCTTAACAGTATATCATCTTCCAATATCAAAATAAAATGAGAAGAAAAAATAAAACCAAAATGTACTTACTCTTAAAGCTCTTCATCACAGCTGCCATTGAAATCTCCAATAAACCTTCTCCAAATCCATTGCATTAGATATATATTGCCAATTGTCTCTGTAAATGTTGCCTAAATTCAGGCTTACCTATTAAACACTGAGAGAGCTGCTCTTTATTTTCGGAATTTGGTAACACATAGCCCAAAACTCTCAGGCGCTCGTTTTTTAAAGCATCGCTTTAAATTGGGCCCGTCACTCAGAATTAACATTTACAAGTTCAGTCCTAATTAATGAGAGCCTAGGGAAGGCCATTCTCAATGGACTGTCATTTTAAGGGGGAGCAAGACACTCCCACCTCCTGTCCCATACAAAGTCCATGTTAATTAGACAGCTTCCACGTCTCTTGCTGTGGTAGCTGATCTCTTCATGAGGACAACATGGGAGGGGGTATGTTTTTAGTATTTTTTTTGTTTTTAGTATGTTTTTAGAACTTTTCCAGTTCATACTGCATATTGACTTTTTATTATTATTATTATTATACAGGATTTATATAGCGCCAACAGTTTGCGCAGCGCTTTACAACATCGGGGAAGACAGTACAATTACAATACAATTCAATACAGGAGGGATCAGAGGGCTCTTCTCATTAGAGCTTACAATCTAGAACAGTGTTTCTCAACTCCAGGCCTCAAGGTGCCCCAACAGGTCATGTTTTCAGGATTTCCATTACTTTGCACAGGTGATTTGATCAGTTTCACTGCCTTAGTAATTACAACAGCCATTTCATCTGAGAGAAATCCTGAAAACATGACCTGTTGGGGCACTTTGAGGACTAGAGTTGAGAAACACTGATCTAGAAGATATTCACATATTATCTTACCTATACAACCTTGGTTGCTAATACAAGATATGGTTTTATACAAAAAGTTACTAACGGCTTCAAAAACTAGAATACACTGCAATGGTAGCATCAGGCAGCCCTTGATGACTATACTGTTTAATAACTTGTTTTTAGATTGTAAACTCTAACGAGCAGGGCCCTCTGATTCCTCTTGTACCAAATTGTAATGTAGCTGTAATGTCTGCCCTCATGTTGTAAAGCGCTGTGCAAACTGTTGGCGCTATATAAAACCTGTATAATAATATAATAATAATAACCATCCAGCATCATTGTAAGAGTTTTGTTAGCTGTTCGATATATGAAAATAACTAATACCTTCTTGCACTGTCTGCCTCTGCTGACTGTTATCAGCTGTCATTGTTTCCAGAACAACTCCCCATGTGTTATGGAAAAGAAGCAAGGAACAGGTATTATGTAGTTCTGTCCTAGGGCAACAAAGCAGCACGTCCATGGATACAGTATAGCAAGTAAGCAATGTCACCCTGAAACAGGAAGTGTTTTAATTGCAGGTGTCAAAGATTTGTTTCTACCTTTTGAGTCTAATATACTCCCATTATAGGTTTAGGTTAGCCCAGCCAATATTCCATGCGATCCAATGTAAGCCTACATAAAAAGAGCTATCCCCTAAACATTCCATCTTCACTGTCCTCTCCAATACATCACAATTCATGGTTTCTCCATTCTTGCCAATGTTTTTTTTTCCCCACAATTTTTTATTGTGTTTTTAAAGGAAATATACAGCAAGAAACAAAGTTGCAGATGCAGCCGCTTCATTAACAATGGACAGTCAGGAGTATCTTGTTGAAGTAGTCACACGGTATAATATGACACACACAATGGTACTAGTGTCATACAAATGGTATCAATGTTACAACGCAATGACAAAACTGTGGTTAACAAGAAGAGAAAAAGAAAACAGTCTAACTGTAAGGCCCATAGTATAATAGACATACCAAACTCATTTGTAATTAAGGGTATTTAGGTCTAAAGAAGGATATTCAGAGCTCATCTGTTGGTTTTGATTTGAAGCAGGAGAGTGTGTAAAGATAGATGTAGAAAGAAAGTATAGCGAAGATGTAAGGTGGGGACAGGGGTGCCTTAAGTGGCCATTAGTGAGGAGGGAAAGGGTGAAAGAAGGGGACAATATGTCCTGCCTTCTATCCCTCCCGAGAAATGATTGGCTAACTATTCTTGGTTTTTAACATATTCATCTGTGGTAATGAAATGCAGCCAACAGGACCATGTGTTCTTGAATTTAGAGGGGGTATCTTTCGCTTGATGTACAAGTTCCTCCATTTCTGCAGTTCTTTTTATATGTTTAAACTAGGGCTGGGAAAATTAAAGATTAATTCCTCGAATAAACGTTAATTTTTTTTGATCCATCAAAATCGGTCGATCGGTCTTCAGGGAGTTCCATCGGAGATCCGGTGACGTCATGGACATCAATGTCACCGGACTCCTCCCCCCTTCCCTAAGTGCCTCCGTCTGATAATGAAGGGGAGGGGGGGGGGGTGAGCCTGGACAGCCTGGACAGTGATGGTAAATATGGATGTGGTTAACTGGGATCATTCAGTTGGCTAAGTGTAGGCAAATTTGATAACCTCAGTTTTTAACATTGTTGTAAAAAAACAACAAAATGTAAACACTTTGATATGTCTGTGTGACTGGCTAAAGTGATGCCTACTTGCCTACTATAAAGTGACCAACAGTCAATATACTAGATAAGTTTGATAATTAAAGTTAAACTAATTTTCTACATTTTTCTTAAGGTTTAATAAAAAAAATACTTATGTCAGTGCTACAGTTTGAACTTAAAACTTATTTGTGTGAACTGTGAAGTTAAATCATGGATTGTGCAAACTATTAGTGGAGGGTGATTGTAGAGGCAATTCAGTTCGCATTGTGTGCTATACAAGTACTTCATTCATTCATTCATTGTATATAGTGTATACCACATTTACCACTGACTAATGCAGAGTGGCAATGCAAGGAGATCAGCTAAAATCTGTATGTGTGTTATAATTCATCGAAATTAGTTGATTAATCGATTTAAAAAAAAAAAACGATTAATCGAACACGAAAATTTTAATCAGTAACAGCCCTAGTTTAAACTTATCTGCAATGGTTGGGGGATTCGAGGACTGCCATTGATCAGAGATGCATATCCTAGCTGCATTCACAAGATGCATGGCTAAAAAACTTAAGTGTTCAGATTTTTGAATTGTGGAGTGATGTAGCAAAAATTACGCTGTGGATTATTCCAGTGAGAAAGTGGGGATTTGGGTTGTGAGCCAGTGGACTTCTTTCCAGAATAGTTGTATTCGAGGACAGGACCAACAAATGTGTAAGAGCAATCCCAACTCTTCGTTACAGCGCTAGCACTGAGGGGAGAGTGTAGGGGAGATCTTATGTCGTTTAAACAGGGTCTTATACCACCTGGCAAAGATTTTGAACCAATTTTCTTGCGTGTACACATTTACTAACCTCTGGTGGATCAATGTGTAGATATTTTCCCACACGGGCTCTGAGAGATCTAAAGATAGTTCCTGTTCCCATCTACGAATGGCTAAACTGCACTTAGAGTCAAGGTCGGTAAAAAGCATAGCATATTTGTCCAAGATTAAATGTCTTTGGGGGTCCTTTTTTAGACAGATTGATTCAAATGGTATAAGCTGTTGGGACCAGTCAGGTCATTTGGGGTCTATCTAGAAAGTTTCGAATTTGGATGTAGAACCAGAAGGGGAATGACTGGTTTGTCATCTGGGAAGAAAGTGATGGCAAGGTAAGTAGACGTCCTCTATCAAAGAATTGTTCTGCTCAGACATTGGGATAAGTCCTGATGTCTACAAGAAAGGGAGCACATATGGTCCAGGACTCAGAGAGATTGGGAGCAGGAGCAGATGACATATATGTTCTGAGGCTATGGTCTTACAACAGCCTGCGTTTTTTAACAGACCACATCAAACACAGCCAACACTCTCAACACTTCCTTCCATGCTTCCTTCCATGCTGCTGTGGTGGGTGGAGTGGCTGTGGAATTGGTGGAGGTGGTGGAGAAGCATGGTCCAGCTCACAGAGGTGTGTTTGAGGTGTGAGTTTGTCCCTCGGCCCCTTGTTTAGGGCCTGCAGAATAAGCTCTTCCCATATAATGCATTGGGCCTCCTCCATCTGTTCTAATTTACTGGCAGTGACGCATCCAAACGCCTCTTGGCCACCAGGGGCTGTGCTAATTGCCGCGGTGGCATGTTTTAGAAAAGCAGTCACAGACTTCTCCGGGTTCCTTGCCTTCCTGGTCCGTTTGGTAGAAGGGATGGAGTGGAGGAACCCGTGATTTGGTCAGGCTGCTTGTCACGGCCTCCTCCTGGCTAAGACTTTCCTGTGTATGAAAATGATACATAGTTTTTGGTCATCGTTCACACACAATTTTGAGCTCATGACAGTTGCAAATTGAATGTTAACAAATAGAAAAAACTATCATTCTGACCCCAGCATTTTTCATTCTTGTCTCAATCATTTTTGACCACTACTGCCTACTGATATGCTAACATCATTCGATTTTTGACAAGAAATATCTTCAACAATGCTATACCTGGGTCAAGCTGGGCTCCTCCACATCTTCTTCCTGGGTGGAAGGCCCAGGTTGGACATATATGTCATCTGCTGCTGCTCTGGATCTCAGGGAATCCTGCACCTTCTTGTGCTCCCTATTATATGTGCTCCTCAGGCTACCAATTTTGGCCTTCAAATAGGTGATATTTGCTGTGGGATACACAGGCTTTACTAATTCCTACAGTTTCTCCAGCGCTGCCTTCCTCTTTAGCTTGTTAGAATTGTCCCTGCATTAGACTTGCCAGAGACATGGCAGTTTCCTGTATTTGTCGATAAAGTTGGGCAGGAAATCAGGGGCTGTGAATTTGTCAACTATTTTATCTGCAAGACACAACACAAGACAACCCCTAATGTCTGGCTAAACTCTCCTAATCTTGTCACAATATAGGCCTTAATCTATAAGCAGTATAGGCCACTAACCACTGATGCCCCAAGTTACAATTGTACCTTCGTTTGAACATTCAGCGCTAACGATCCTCCGTCCTCCACTCACAGATCGTACGTACGTCGCCCAAGTATTATGCTTTATATACACTTCAAAAGCAACAAAGGAAGAAATGGGATTATCACGGGAACAAAAATGCACAATATATATGCATACAAAGCCAACATGGCCATCATATATTACCTACCAATTTAAGGAAGCAACTAAAAACATAGGAAGCGCTGAAGAAATTGCACTCAATGATGAGATTTAAATAGCATGACCCAAAAAGGTCTGAAAACAGAACCGAAATTCATTGACGAATAAGTAGCACTGAAACAAATCAAAAACAAGAAAAAAATGAACAATTTAAATCGAACTAGATTGATTTAAATTTGAATAACTTAACCAATTTATTGTAATATCAAAATTAATTAACCATTTAGTGATTGGTTGAATTAGGGAAACATTGATCCCATATGATTAAAATAGATGAATATCTACTGAGGTTACAATGGACTAAAGCAACCTGTCCAGACTTGATTAGTGTTTTGTGTATTGTTTTATGTGTGACCTGTCTGTCCAAATCGTCTGTAGTAATCCAATTAATGTTTGATTGAAAACGATCTGCTTTTATGAACTGCACATTTTTTCTACTTATAATTAATTTTGATATTACAATAAATTGGTTAAGTTATTCAAATTTGAATCAATCTAGTTCGATCTATTCATTGTTGCCAGTAGTAATTCCTTATTAGCCTGGCTCTATTGGGCTAATTCCCCCTTTTTTCTATATGTGCCTTAAGGTTACGGCAACAAC
This sequence comes from Lithobates pipiens, assembly GCF_037356315.1. Taxonomy (NCBI): domain Eukaryota; kingdom Metazoa; phylum Chordata; class Amphibia; order Anura; family Ranidae; genus Lithobates; species Lithobates pipiens. Next base: position 185,701,319 of record NW_027507686.1, on the reverse strand, counting down.
GCCCGAAAGGTTGTATGATATATCCTTGGTCATTTTACATTTATGACCTTGTATTAGTGGGTAACTTGCTTTTCCATTCCCCTTCTTTTTCCCTAATGTTTTTGTTACATTTGTTCATGCCTAAAATAAGTTGATCACATTGTTGTCTATATGTGTTTGAAACTGTAATGAAATGACAACTTGATTCAGTGTAAGGAGAGGACACTCAGCAGCTGTTCACACATCTGGATGCAGGAGCATAACCTTGTTATGGTGTCCCATGCAGGTACTCCAGTGGATAATATTGGTCTCTCCATGTGTGAAACTTGTACAAAACAGGTAAGTATTCCAGCTTTTGAAAGTGAAAAAATCATGTCTTCAGCTTGGAACTCTGCCAAAACAGACAATTGGACGAATGTTTCACATTACTATTTCTAGTCTAACATATCTGTCTGCCTAAGTATACCTTTTTTGTATTCACATAGGGGGGAAAAGAATAGGGACATCTGAGGACACCAGTAACCTCACACCGAATGAAGAAAGGCAACTCACCACACAACATGAGGATTTGGATGCAGAGGTTCGGGAAGTGCTTGGTAAAGTGGTCGAAATGGTGTCGACAACAGGTCAGTGTCTGAGACCACAGCTTCAGGTAATAGATGGATGCCTGCATATTTATAATACATGGTGTGTTTTTTTATTTTTAGGTGATGTGGACATTGTGGAAGAAGAAACTCACTTCAGCCGTGCAAACACACAAATACATCAGTGAGATCATGGTGTGCAATCGTAATTGGGAAAAGATGAAACAAAACATCCATGATGTTCAAAAAAGACTGAGCAACATCATCAATATTTTAGGCAAAATCTAAACTAAAAAACATTTTATGTTTCAATATTTTTATTGAAGGTTTACAATACATAACAAACAAAATTCTCATCAATGCGGTTAAGTATTACATCTAGTACAGTGCACAATTGAGTAATTCACCGGTCATTTCTTAGAACTCTCTTTCGGTAGCCTTTCAATTTCTACAACACTACCTCGTAACCAGCACAGCAACCCAACGGGGTCGGCAGTGGGCACCCGTCCGGTTCCCATTCATGAAACATTAATCCAACCTAGAGAAAGACAGTGGTGAGTCATGCTAACAACCCCGCCGTACCCCGGAAAGGTTCCACCCCCCCCCACATCAAGAGTGGTCCTGGGGCCTCCCTCGGGCAAGAACCAAATACTCTGGATCACACAGGACCCAACCTGCCGATGATTATTATCTATTTTTTATATATATCTGATCGTGCAACCTACACCGCTCAATGAGAGATGAGGAGAAAACAAAGAGCAGAAGAAAAGAGGGGAGAGTCCCGATAGTAGAGGGGGTAGAGAGGAGTAAAGAACAGGAGAGAGTGGGGAAAGAAGAGGATTGGGGGAGAGCTATGGTCCTGTATCCCCGAGTCCTTACTGCTATAATACAATTAAGCAATGTGTGCCCTGGGGTCGTTAGTTAGGTAGGCAATCCATAGGTCCCATATTCTGTGAAACATTCCCATCCTGTCTTGAGACAGTGCTGATAACCGCTAATTAATCATTAACCATGACATTTTATGTTTGAGCTGTGCTATCGGCAAGGCAGCAGACCTCCAGTTTCGTGCTATGGTAATCTTAGCAGAAATAAATAGAAAGGTGAGGAGCCTCTGCTGATACTTGGAGGCCTCTGCCGCCCTGCCTCCCAAGAGGGCCAGCTTAGGTGACTTTTTCAGGTTCAAGCCCGTGATTGTATAGACAAAGTTATACACTCTAATCCAAAACCTTCTAACCTTCGGGCATGACCACCAAATATGGTAGGTGGTCCCCACCTGGCCGCAGCCCCTAAAACATTGGGATGTTGCCCCTGGTACAAAAGTGGCCAATCTGGTTGGGACCATGTACCACCTTAACAAAACCTATCACCGAGGTGTTGGTAAGTGAGCGATATGCCGTCTCAGAGAGTATATACCAATCATCTAAATAAAAAGTTTCCTGAAGGTCCTGCTCCCATTGGATCATATAATTCAGTTTCCTCGCGGTACCTCTTAGGCCGCGTACACACGCGCGGACTGTTGGCCCAACTTTGTCCGTCCAACAGTTTGAGCGAACAGTCCGCTCAAACTTAGCATGGACGGACATGGCCACACACGACGGACGAACAGTTTGCTGAAACCGTGCGCGATGACGTGAACGGCACGTACGACGGGACGAAAAATACGACGTCCTATACACTGCAATGCAACCTTCCGACGTGGAAATCCTTTCTGAGCATGCGCGAGACTTAGTTGGCCGAACAAGCCTACACACGAGCGAACAGTCCGCTGAAACCTTGTTTCAGCGGACAGTTTTTCGGAATTTCCGTAAGACCTTGTTCGACCAACTGTCCGCTGAAACTGTCCGCTGAAGCCCCACACACGAGCGGACTGTCCGCCCAAACACTGTTCAGCGGACAAGGTTGGGCGAACAGTCCGCGCGTGTGTACGCGGCCTTAGTATTGTATATATAGCTGATAAATGGCCTCTAATTTTATCGTATTGTCTACTCAGCTGTTCCATGGGAGTCAGGGACACCAAGTCCCCCCTGCGGGCCACAACCTGCACATAATGGTGCAGTTGGGCGTATCGAAACTTCTCTGAGGACGGCATAGCAAATGTATCTATCAGAGCACGTTCAGAGAGCATACACCTATGGTCGCATAAATCAGCAATGCGCAGTAGCCCTTTATTTGTCCACCAACTAAATTGTTCTAAAAAACATTTTAAAGTCGTTGTTATGTTGTACTTGTTTTTACAGTTTTAAATGAATTGCAAAGCCACATTTTGAAGATGCACACAGTGGGGGTTATTTACTAAAGGAAAATCCACTTTGCACTGCAAATATACTTGAAAGTGCACTGAAAGTGAATTTGGAAGTAAAATCACTGTAGATCTGAGAGGGACATGCAAGAAAAATAAAAAACTGAATTTTATCTTGCACATGATTGGATAATAAAATTAGCAGAGCTTCCACTCATTTCAGATCTACACTGAGGCTTATTTTAAAAATGCAAACCCACTTTGCACTACAACTGCAATTATTAGACAGCTTCAAGATTTGCTTGTAAATCAATTGCTCCCCTACCAACGAAGTACTCAACATTGTTTTGCTGGACTTTGCGGGAGCTTTGGGGAGGGGAAGCAAGGATGGCCACTTTTGAGAGCCGTCAATGATGTATCTTCAGCTGAAAAGTGGGCCTCAGTCGCAACTGAGTCCAAATAGTTGGCTGCATTCTTGCAAAGGTAATTGTGCAGAATGCAGCAGCTCAAGACAATGTGATTCAGTTTGTATTCGGCCATATCGATGGCTGTAAGCAAAAGCCTGAACCAGCTGGCCATTATGCCAAAGGCATTCTTAACCACTCTTCTGGCACGGACCAGCCGTTAATTAAAAACCCTCTGCTCTGAGGTCAAGGCCCTCATGGGGAATGACCTCATCAGATGTTCTCCCAGAGCAAAGGCCTCATCCACCACAAACACGAACTTGAGGCCCGCAACATTATCCTCTGGAGGTGGCAACCTCAAGGTACCATTTTGGAGATGCCGGTAGAACTCCGTCTGGGTGATCACTCCTCCATCAGACATACGGGCGTTCTTCCCTACGTCCAGGTATAGGAATTCATAATTACCCCTCACCACCACCAACATCACGATACTAATGAATCCCTTATAGTTGAAGTAGTATGACCCCGAGTTGGGTGGTGGGATGATCCTGACATGCTTCCCATCGATTGCACCACCACAATTGAGAAAATCCCACTGGTGGTGGAATTGAGAGCCACAGTCTGCCATTCCTGTGGGTTGGAAGGAAACTGCAGAGTCAAACAAGAAAATTTTTTTTACTTTTGCACATAACATTGCAAGCAGATTACACACAAACATTCTTGGCCAACATAAGTATAACAACATTTATTGAAATGAGTATTTAAAAACAAATGTATAAGGTCAACTTATCAGATTCCTTACCCCCTCTGGTTGCCCATTGTAAACATTTTATGGTTGTGGGGTAGATGTTTTGGACAGGTAACCCTCTCCACTTCATTGAGAGCTGAATGCATTAATAATGTGTGTTACTTTTGACAGCCCCTCCTTACTTACACTATTGGCAGCCCACTGGACAGGTAAGTAGTTTCATAATCCAAATATATGAATACACACTGTCCAAATTGAAGCACATTTTTACATTCTGCAATTACCTATTAAGGTTTAGCGGCAGCTCCTGAAGAGCATGCGCTATGGGGTTTTTCTAAAATTAAAGTTGCCCAAACTGCAGTTTGGTTTGGGTGTAATTATCTAAATTGGGCCTCAGCATCAGTCTGACTGGACTGTGAGATGTTAAGCCTGGCCACAGGGGGCACTGTCTCGTTTGGCAGGCATGGAACTGTGGTCTGGTCAGGAGCTTAAGTTACTCTCTCTCAGAGCCAGCCCAGTGGGAGGGGCGCTCTCGCTGTGCTTCTGGGAGAGGGTACATAAGATGCGGATGTCACGTGGTTTGGGGTTCCGGTCCAGTATGATGTGCTGATTACATGGTCCTGGTCCTCCTGGCTAGCCCCCAGGAATGCTATGGCACCCGACTTTAATGTCTTGGAGCTGGCTAGCCCAAGGCAAGGAAAATAAAGGAGGATTCTGAGGTGGCTTTGTGCCGTCTCCAGTTCGGGAGAGACCCAGTGTACTTCAAGCATTCCAGGGGAGGACTCTTTAGAAGAACACCACGTATGGATTGTTTTTTTTAACAAGAGCCTGGAAGGTTTAAGTAACCAAGAGAATCCGATCTTGTGGATATCGCCAAGCTGGCTGAAAGATACAGGTATCCTACAAGTGTTTCAAGTTTAGTTTCCCTACATGTTCTGCAACAACGTCTGTAGCAAAGACTATGTTCCTTAGTAAGCAACAAGTTGGCTGTTAGGCCTTGTGAGAGAGGGACTGTGCAACTTGAATGATCATCCAGCTGTGAATGGCTATTCTCTGGATACAGTCAAAGTAAACAAGTTCTTTAACGTTTTTGGACTTTGGCACTAAGAGTACCTGCACTTCCTTTTCCAACCCTCTGATCCCAAGTTGAAAGACTGTTCAATTGTCTGAGTTTTGCAAATAAAATCCATTCCAAGTGGATCTATTGTCAGTCTCAAGTTACTGGGCCATCTACCACGGAACATCCCCTAGACGTGCAAAAAGGAGAACGGAGGGTAACGGTAAGCCCAAAAATAACCAGCAGCTCCTTAGGGGGTTAGTGCTACAAAGATAATAGGAGAACAAAACTTTAAACAGTACCATTTGAAAGTACTGGCAGGCACTTGCACTACATGCTTTGGTGAATTCACCCAGAAATATGACCACAAAAGAGGTAGGTATAGTGTGTATGGGTTTGGCAAAGTCAACAGATTGGTATCAGTTGACGTAGCAGTTGGGGGGAGGAAGGGTTAAAAATTAGTTTAGGCACCCCCCCAAAAAAAGCCTCTTGCACTGTGCCTGAATTTAAGGGCAACAATAACATGTGGACACATTTTCGGGGGTGTTTAGGGTAAGCACTACAATGGAGCTGACAAAATACATTAAGTGACTAGGCGAGGTGTGTATGGGCCCAGGGTAGCATGCTGGGAGGTTAGTGAAGGCAAATATGCATGAAGGACAAAAAAGGAGCATTAAAAGCTTACAGCATGCATGAAGACAAAAAGGACATTCAAAGCATATTACAATCAGACCCGGTTCACACTGAGGCAGCACGACTTGCAGCGCGACTGCCTCAGGTGACCGGGATCCGACTTTAGCGGCGGCATGCAAAATGACTTCTGTATATCCCAGCCCCAAAAGTCATACAGGAACCTTTTTTTAAGTCGGAGGGACTTGAGTCGCTCCGATTAGAACGGTTCCATTGCACAGAACGGGACGCGACTTGTCAGGTGGCTAAGTCACCTGAGGAGTCGCCCCTGTGTGAACCGGCTCTTATGGTAGTTATGAAATTATGAAATGAATACAATACATTAGCAAACATTAAATACATAGAATATGATGTTAATGAATAAAACTTACCCTAATATAATCCTTCTGCAGGACTTGATTTATGGCAGAACAGATCTCTGGAATAATGATTCCCAGAGCCTGGGGGGAGATCCAATTTGTGAACTTGATGTCCTGGAGACTTCTCCCCATCGCCAAGTAACGCAAGGTGGCGACGAGCCTTCACTCGGGAGAAATGGCTTGCCGCATGCAGGTATCCTGCTTTGTAATATAAGGGTACAGCAAAGCCAATAGATGGTGAAAGACGGGGTCCGTCATCCGAAATGATCAGGATTATTCTCCTGGAGCTCCCAAAAAAAAGGCATATGACAAAATTAGTCACGATTAGGCAATCAATTTTGGTCCAAGAGCTCCTCCTCCCCCTGTTCATGGACTGAACTTGGGTCAAAGCAATAACTCCAACACCAAGCCCAACAACAGCACAAACTCTCAGACGAGTACGTAACCGCAACATGGCTACTAAAAGAACGGCTGCTCAGAGCGAACTGACAGAACGGACTGAAATTCAGAAAGGACCTAACAAGAATGAGCTGAAAATCGGAAACGACCGGACAAGCACGCACTGAAAATCAGAAGCAAACTATAAATAGAACACACTGAAAGACAGAAATGAACTGATAAGCATGCACTGAAAAACAGAAACAAACTGAAAAGCACGAGGCTGAAAAAAAACGAATAGTCAATCACCAAGCTTTTACTAACACGAGATAAATACAAGATTAGCAGAAGGAGCCCAAAGGGTGATGCACTGGCTAATAAACCTGCCTTTTAATTGGCTCATCGTACGTCTTGTACGTCACTACGTTCGTAATTGTTGGTCAACATTTGTATGACCGTGTATATGCAAGGCAAGTTGGAGCTAACACCCTTCGAACAAAAATCCACGGTTTTGTTGTCAGAAAGTCTGATCGTGTGTACGGGGCATAGGAGGCATCCCTGTGTCATTTGAATTGATTTACCTTTTTAATGTATTTAAAGCTTTATTATGTATGCAGGTCCTGTGATGCAGATGTAGGCTGCAAATTAGACTTTTATACACAACACTCTATGTGGATCAGGTAGTGGGCAGAGTGTGGTATCCCTACTAGGGGTTTTTTTTTTTAAGCATTGCTATCTGTCACAAACTTACAGATTTTTACCGATATTGCTTCAAGGGGTCGTACTGGGGTGACGCTTCAGCATCATCCTAAAGGCGCCAGTTTTAAAAAATAGAAAGTATTCAAAAACGCTGATCTTGACACTTTGAATACTTTCAAGTGCAGACGAGGGGTTTGGAGTCTTTTAGGCTGGGTTCACACTGGAGACCTCAGTGATTCACAGCAGGAATCTGGTTGCATTTCCATTCACCGCTTCAGGTCCGATTTCAGCCTAAATTTTGGGCTGAATTCGGACCTGAAATGGACCAAAAGATGCACAGGGCCGCATCCATTTTGAATAGGCGGGAGCCCAGCCTTAGACCCCAGATCCCTCCATAAACAGTAACTGTCACTGCCTATTACTGTCACAAAAGATGTTTACATTCCTTGTGACAGCAATAAAAGTGATTATACAAAAAAATTAAAAGGACAGTGTAAAAATAAAAGGTTTAAATCTACAGAATATCGGCACCTGATATTGGCTATCGGCAAAGCCTGTAGTGCCACATTCTAAGAAGCAAGCTGGTCTGGGTAATGGACAGGACACCATATGTAGTAAGGCTGTTGCATCCCCCTCCCTTCTATTTTAGTGGGGCAGTCCAGATTTGTGGATACCTGTCCCATGTGGCTTCAAAAATATCACTTGTAAACAGACTGACCAGGGATCTGTCCTTACAAATTGGACAGACTTAATTTATTGAAATGTGAACTCGTGTGATCATAGCCAAATGAATGAGAAAAATGTAATTTCTATATCAGTAACTAATTGCACAGCTGCAATACTATCCATCAGCCAGAAGTGTTAGAAACCTAATACGGTCTTCATGGGATTTTTGAATGTGTTTTACTATAATAATCCCAATGTTTGGTGATGACCACACAGTACTATGTGTATGCAAAAGAAACAAAGCCTGCAATCTACATGCTTCATAAAAAAACTGAACTCCAAATAAACAGTTGAATAAATACAATAAATACATACAGAGTAAGGCCGCATACACACGGGCGGATTGTCTGCCCAACTAAGTTCGGCAGACAATCCGACAGACAGTCCGTTCAAAATTAACATGAATGGACTTGACCACACACGATGAGCAGACAGTCCGCTGAAAGCGTGCGTGATGACGTGTACAGCACGTACGACGGGACTAGAAAAATGTCCTATACACTGCAATGCAACCTTCGGCCGTGTAAATCCTTTCTGAGCATGCGCCATACTTAGTTCGTCCAACTTGCCTACACACGAGCGGACTGTCCGCTGAAACCAAGTTTGGACGGACAAAACCAAGTTTGAACGGACTGTCTTACGGAAATTCCGTAAGACTTTGTTCGTCAGACTGTCTGCTGAAAAAGTCCGCTGAAGCCCACACACGAGCGGATTGTCCGCTGAAACACTGTTCAGCGGACTAAGTTGGGCAGACAGTCCGCCCGTGTGTACGCGGCCTAAGGGAAAAGTTTTACCTGTCCAGTCCTGAGATTTACATGGCCCTGACCAACTAGGCAGGACTGCCAATTTTTACTAGTTCTAGAAATTGTACAGGTCTTGTTCCTCCCCCAGCCTGTGACTGGACAGTGAAAGGAAACGCACCTGCCCCACAGTGAGAAAACACTTGTTAGGCACACATATAACCCAGTGATTGCCCTAGATGTTATCCCCTTCCCAGTCAGTGTCATTAGTTCACTGTTCACTGTATTAGTTTCACCGGTTCCCACAGAAGTGTCAAAAGTGTCACTAATGCCGCATACACACGAGCAGAATTTCCATCACAAAAAGTATTTTCATTGGATATTCCGATCGTGTGTGGGCCTCATCTGACTTTTTTTTCAAAACTTCTGATGGACCTGGAAATAGAACATGTTTTAAATATTTCCAACGGAACCAATTCCTATCGGGAAATCCGCTCGTCTATATGCTGTTCCGACGGACCAAAAACGACACATGCTCTGAAGAAAGTACGAGACGGCAGCTATTGGCTACTGAACTTAAATTTTCTAGTCCCGGCATACGTGTTGTACGTTGCCGCGTTCTAGAGGGTCGGACTTTGGTGTGATCATGTGTAGGCAAGACAGTTTCAGCGGAACTCCGTAGGAAAAACTTTCTCAGTTTATTCCAACAGGAAAACCGGTCGTGTGCATGTGGCATTAGTGTCAGATTTGTCCACCGCAATATTGCAGTCCCGCTATAAGTCACTGATTGCTGCCATTACTAGTAAAAAAAAAAAATATGTCCCCGGATTTAATTTTAAAAATCTGGTCATCTTACCTTGTGTTAGAGGGCCAGGAAGTGAGGAAAAATCTCCCCAATGGAGCTACACAAAGAATTACCGTATTTATCGGCGTATAACACACACAGGCATATAACACGCACATTCATTTTAAGAGGGAAGTTTCAGTAAAAAAAAATATATTTTAAATAAGGAACTTTGAAGCAAAATAAGGATCAGTGCCCATCTGCAGCCTCACATGTGCCATCAATGCAGCCTCATCAGTCCACATCAATGCAGCCTCACCACTGCCATCAATGCAGCAGCCTCACCATTGCCATCAATGCAGCAGCGTCACCACTAGGGATGGCCGAACGGTTCGCCCGGCGGTCGTTTCGCGGCGAATTTCGGCTATTCGCGGTCCGCCCGATCGGCGGACTATTGCCGCCGTTCGCCGGGGGACTTCCGTGTTTACTGTGTAAAAGAACTTTGACCTATGATGACACATCCATCATGTGGTACAGGACAGCCAATTGAGACATTACAGCACATGGACACTTGGACATTCCCCCTAATTTATAAATAGACCCGATCCGGCGGCCATTTTACATTCTTTCGTATGTCACTATAGGGAGAGGTTGCTGTGTGGAGCAGGGAGAGACTGCAGTGACCAAAATCGCTAGCTATTTGGTCCACAAAAGTTCTTTTCAGGACTGGTATAGGTGTTAGGTGTAGTTCAGGATATAGGTTTGAGGCACTGCTGTGCTACTGATTTTTGCAGCAGCCTGTCTTTTGTCAGTGTAGAGAGAGGGACAGGACACTGTGTGCTGCAGGGACAGTCAGTTTAATCATTAGCTGTTACTATTAGGTCCACAAAAGTGCTATTCAAGTTATTGTTCCAGCAGCCTCTGTTTTGTCATTTTAAATAGGGACAGGCAGGAAGCTGTGTGTGAGGCAATGAGGGACAGTCAGTTTAATCAGTAGCTGTTACTATTAGGTCCACAAAGGTTCTTTTCAGGACTGGTATGGTAATAGGCTTGTACACGTATAATATTCTTTCTTCCAAATATAGAAAGAATATTATACTTGACTGCTGATCTTCTGCTGCAGCAGACCTTTATCAGTATAGGGACTGAGGTACAGTCTGCTAATCATTCACAACCTACTAGTTCCACAAAGGTCCTTATAAGGACTGGTAAGGTCTGGGGTACTACAGTGCATAGGGTTGAGTGAGGTACAGTCTGCTATTCCTTAAGGACTGGTATAGGTCCACAATATATAGGGTTGAGGTGCACTACTGCTGACTGCTGCCCTATACTGCAGCAGTCCTTTATCAGTATAGGGACTGAGGTACAGTCTGCTAATCATTCACAACCTACTAGTTCCACAAAGGTCCTTATAAGGACTGGTAAGGTCTAGGGTACTACAGTACATAGGGCTGAGTGAGGTACAGTCTGCTATTCCTTAAGGACTGGTATAGGTCCACAATACATAGGGTTGAGGTGCACTACTGCTGACTGCTGCCCTTCTGCTGCAGTAGTCCTTTATCAGTATAGGAACTGAGGTACAGTCTGCTAATCATTCACAACCTACTTGTTCCACAAAGGTCCTTATAAGGACTGGTAAGGTCTAGGTTACTACAGTACATAGGGTTGAGTGAGGTACAGTCTGCTATTCCTTAAGGACTGGTATAGGTCAACAATATATAGGGTTGAGGTGCACTACTGCTGACTGCTGCCCTATACTGCAGCAGTCCTTTATCAGTATAGGGACTGAGGTACAGTCTGCTAATCATTCACAACCTACTAGTTCCACAATGGTCCTTATAAGGACTGGTAAGGTCTAGGGTACTACAGTACATAGGGTTGAGTGAGGTACAGTCTGCTATTCCTTAAGGACTGGTATAGGTCCACAATATATAGGGTTGAGGTGCACTACTGCTGACTGCTGCCCTATTCTGCAGCAGTCCTTTATCAGTATAGGGACTGAGAGTTTTGTCACAGGGTCATTTAAAAAATGACAGGCAGAGCAAGAGGCAGGCCCTTCCGCAGGGGTGGTAGGGGTAGGGCAGGAGCAACAGGCTTGAGCCAAAGTGGGAAGTTGCAGAAGGTGCGTTCAATTACTTTAAAGGATGCACCAAACTTGGTTGAGTGGCTCACTCAGCCTTACTTTTCTGCACCCTCCTCATGCTCTCGATCTGCACCCTCTTCTTCACTCTCTGCTATGTGCACCACCAAAGACACTACCACCAACAACAACACCACCACCACATACCTTCCGCTTGAGTCACAGGAATTATTTTCCGATCCATATCAAGACATTTCTGATGCGCAGCCACTCTTGGTATTGGATCAGGAAGAGGAGGTAGCAACAACCGCCACTCAGCAGTCTGACGACAGTACCCAGATCAGCCCAAGGAGGAGGTTGGTCCCCGCTGTTGCTGCCTACTCTGAGATCTCTACTTATAGCGGTGGGGAAGGTGACGTCGATGATGACGTGTCTAGTGATGTCACGTGGGTGCCCACCAGAGAGGAAGAGGAGGGGAGTTCAGAGGGAGATATGGACCAGCAGATAGGGAGGAGAAGCAGGAATAACTTACATTGCACAGGAGGGACAAAGCAAACTGCAAATGTATCAGGAGCGAGTCATCGACCATGTACGGTCACATCTGGCGCTCCCAGGACACCGACACATGGCTCCGCAGTGTGGGCTTTTTTTAACGTGTCCGCTGCTGACAATAGCGTTGCCATCTGCAATCTTTGCAGTCAACGCATTAGTCTCGGTAAGCCCAACACTCACCTAGGGACGACCGCCTTAAGAAGGCACATGAGCAGCCATCACCGAGCCCAGTGGGAGCAACGGAACACACAAAGCCACACTCCAGGCTCTCACTGTCCAGCCTCGTCTTCTACTTCTCCTTCTTCTCTCTCCTCACAATTGTCCTCCACTCCACCTTCCATCACACCAAGCTCACGTTTTTCTGCAAAAAGGCAGGCTTCCGTGGGCCTAATGTTCGAGCGTAAAAAAATGATGATGCCGGATAACCCTCTTGCCCAACGGTTGACGGCTGGCTTGTCAGAACTGATAGCCCACCAACTACTGCCATATAAACTGGTGGACTCGGAGGCCTTTCGAAAATTTGTAGCCATTGGAACACCACAATGGAAGGTCCCAGGAAGGAAGTATTTCTCAGAGAAAGGCATCCCAGAGCTATATGGCCATGTTCAGCGGCAAGTGAATGTATCTCTGGCACACAGTGTTGGTGCCAAGATACATCTGACCACAGACACGTGGTCTAGCAAACACGGGCAGGGAAGGTATATCACTTTTACTGCCCACTGGGTGAACCTTCTGACGGCCGTCAAGCATGTAACCCGTGGCACCCGTGTAGATTTGGTTTTACCGCCACGGATTGCATGCAGGCCTGGCGCTTCTTCTCCTCCTCCTCCTACTCCATCCTCCTCCCTCTCCTCCTTTTTGGCTGCTAGCGTCTCTTCCGCTGCGCCGCCCAAGCTCCCCAGAACCTATTCGACATGCCAGGTGAGACGTTGCCATGCCGTGCTGCGTCTGTAGTGCCTGGAAGCCAAGAGCCACACTGGCCCGGCACTCCTTTGCGTTCACAGGCAGATCAGTGGCTAACACCGCTCAATTTGACAGTTGGTAAAGTTGTGTGTGACAACGGTGCCAATCTGCTTAGCGCATTGAAACAGGGCAAAATGACGCACGTGCCATGCATGGCACACGTCTTAAACTTGGTCGTGCAGCGATTCGTTGTCAAATACCCTGGGGTCCAGGACATCTTGCGGCAGGCAAGGAAAATCTCTGCCCATTTCAGAAGATCTTACACGGCCATGGCTCGCCCTTGCTGACATTCAGCGGTGACACAATCTGCCGGTCAGACGTCTTATTTGCGATTGCCCGACGCGATGGAACTCAACCTTCTATATGCTTGATAGGCTGCTCCAGCAGAAACGTGCAGTTAACGTCTACCTGTATGAACTCTGCGGCAGAACAGGTTCTGGGGAGCTGGGTTTTTTTTCACCGCGCCAGTGGCTTCTCATGCGCGACGCATGCAGACTTCTGCGCCCATTTGAGGAGATCACCAAACTGGTCAGTCGCAGCCATGGCGCCATTAGTGACATGGTACCTTATGTCTTCTTTATGGAGCGTGCATTGCGTCGTGTCATTGATCAAGCTGTGGAGGAGCAGGAGCGGGAAGATGAGGAAGTCACAATGCTGGATGAATTCCCGGGGGGGGGGGCTACTCTATCTGAGACAAGTGAACAACAGGAGTCTGAAGAGGAGTCAGAAGAGGATGGTGCCGGGGCGGATGAGGAGGAGAAAGAAGAGCATGCTTTAAACCTTTCTGGGATCCCTGTTGTTGTGCGTGGATGGGGAGAGGAGAATGAAGAGGACGACATTATCCTGGATGATGAGCAGGAGCCAGGCCACCACACCGCTTCCAGTTTAGTGCAAATGGGGGCCTTCATGCTCCAGTGTTTTAATGGGGACCCCCGTATAAAAAGAATAAGGGTCAAGGACCAGTACTGGGTGGCAACGTACTTAGACCCCCAATACAAACACAAAATGGCGGAAATGTTACCGCCGTCACAGAGGGCTGTCAGAATGGAGCACTTCCAGGCCTTGCTTGAAGAAATGCTGCATTCTGCTTTTGCGTGCGCTGGCAGAGGAGCAATTCCCATTCCCAGAGAAGGAGTTGCGGGTACCAATCCAACAGCGCCTGCAAGAAGAGACCGGTTTGAAGATGTGTTGGTGACTTCAGATATGAGATCATTCTTTCAGCCGACCCATCGACAGGTGTCATCCGGATCCAGCATCAGGGAACGCCTAGACCGTCAGGTGTCCGACTACATCGGGTTAACGGCCAATGTGGACGCTCTGAGGAGTGATGAACCCCTGGACTACTGGGTGGGCAGGCTTGACCTCTGGCCAGAGCTTGCCCAATTTGCAATCGAACTGTTGGCTTGCCCCTCGTCCAGTGTCCTGTCCGAAAGGACGTTCAGCGCAGCAGGGGGGATCGTGACCGATAAGCGTACTCGCCTAGCTCACGACAGTGTTAACTACCTCACATTTCTAAAAATGAATGAGGCATGGATCTCGGAGGAATTCAACACATGTGACCAGTAGACCATGTATATGTCTAGAAACAATTTTTTTAATCGAGCACACAGACCTTCTTTCTTCATTTGGCTCACTTCCTTGTCCAAAAAAAGCACACCGTACTATATGCCCCTACCCTCCTGTTTGAAGAGGTTGAGCGGTGTCATATTTCTACTGGGGCTGCTTATTATGAGGGGCTCCCACCATCCCTGTGCTGTGCTGACTTCCTCCTGGGGCTGCTTATTATGAGGGGCTCCTACCATCCCTGTGCTGTGCTGACTTCCTCCTGGGGCTGTACCTCTGCTGTGCATATTATGAGGGGCTCCCACCATCCCTGTGCTATGCTCATTATGAGGGGCTCCCACCATCCCTGTGCTGTGCTGACTTCCTCCTGGGGCTGTACCTCTGCTGTGCATATTATGAGGGGCTCCCACCATCCCTGTGCTATGCTCATTATGAGGGGCTCCCACCATCCCTATGCTATGCTGACTTACTCCTGGGGCTGCTTACGGTGCAGGTGTCAGTGCTGTATATCACGGTGCTGGTGTCAGTGCTGTATATCACGGTGCTGGTGTAAGTGCTTTATGTCACGCTGCTGATGTCAGTGCTCTCTATCATGGTGCTGGTGTCAGATCACTCTATCACGGTGCAGGTGTCATTGCTGTATGTCACGCTGCTGATGTCAGTGCTCTCTATCACGGTGCTGGTGTCAGTGCTGTATATCATGGTGCTGGTGTGAGTGCTTTATGTCACGCTGCTGATGTCAGTGCTCTCTATCACGGTGCTGGTGTCAGATCACTCTATCACGGTGCAGGTGTCATTGCTGTATGTCATGCTGCTGGTGATCATCTCCTGCACCCTCTTCTTTGCCTACCCTGACCTTCCCTCTCCTCCATTGCCTTCATGCGCTCCACAGTCCTGAATTGTCACAACAATTTCACATATAAAAAAAGAATGCTTGTAGTTGTCGATCCCAGATTCACCTCATACATGTGTTATGTCATTGGCCATGTGGTGGGACTATGATTGCACAGCTAGTAATTATTTTGGGGCTGCAAATTTGACCTGTAGGTTTGCAAAGTTCGCCTTCCATTGAAGTCAATGGGGCCCGCCGCGAACGTTACGGTTCGCGAACTATTGGCCGCCTTCGCGGTCCGCGTTCGCGAAACGTCCCGTCGGAAGTTCGTCCATCACTAGTGTATTTGACCTCATGGTTCTGAACCTAGCTGGTTTATGGTTCTACTGTGGGTTTCTTTTCATCCCGTTCACTGGAAAGCACCTAATCTAGCTGTTGACAGTTCCCACTAATTTTTCAATAACATATCAAGGTTTTCAGTATTTGTTTCTTGCAGTTTTTGTCCCTGACAACGGCCTTGCTTATTATTTGCCACTAACAAAACAGTTTTTAGTTATGCACAACATTTCGAGCAGACCTTGCATGGAAATTTGAAATTCTTACACCATGACTTACATTCTTCAACTCAGTATAGTAAGCAAAATATGTGAAAAATTACTTTTGTGATGATTCTGGGTAAAGGGCCTGTCCTAACTCACTGTTACTGATTAGAACTCTATGCTGATCTGTTAGCCAGGGTATCTTGTCTGCTGGTCATTTGATGAATGTGCAATCTAACTACCTGGACAAGCTGCAGCAAAGTGTGTGTGCATTTAAGTCTTATGTAAAAACTCTCATTATTTGTGATTTTCATATTTTTTATATACCGTATTTATCGGCGTATATAACACGCGCCGGCGTATAACACGCACCCCAAGTTTAAGAGGGAATTTTAAGGAAAAAAACTTTTAGGAGGGAAGTTTAAGGGGAAAAAAAAACTTATATTTATATGCCGATCAGTGTCATCTGCAGCCTTGTCCACCATTGCAGTCTTATGCAGCCTTGTCCACCATTGCAGCCTTATGCAGCCTTGTCCACCATTGCAATCTTGTCCCCCATTGCAGCCTTATGCAGTCTTGTCCCCCATTGCAGCCGTGTCTATTTTATTTGCCATTTGGCCATCATCGGCAGCTTTCGGCCATCTTCGGCCGTTCTCGGCAGCTTTTGGCCGCCTTCGGCTCTTCTCGTCAGCTTTTTGTCCGCCTTCGGCTCTTCTCGCCAGCTTTCGGCCGCCTTCGGCCATTCTCGGCAGCTTTCGGCTGCCGAGAAGAGCCGAAAGCAGCCGAAAGCTGCCGAGAACGACTGAAGGTGGCCGAAAGCTGCCGAGAAGAGCCGAAGGCGGCGAAAGCTGCCGAGAATGGCCTAAGATGGCCAAAAGCCGCCGATGATGGCTGAAGGCGGCCGAAAGTCGCCTTGAAGAGCCAAAGAGCTTGAAGAGGCTCAGAATTTCAGGGGATCGCCGTATAACACGCACCCACTATTTTCCCCTGCTTTTAAGGGGAAAAAAGTGTGTGTTATACGCCAATAAATACGGTACTTGCTTACTTTACCATATTTTTATAATAATTTTTTTCATGCAATTTCTGCCTTTGTTGGTTAGCTGTGTGTTAGGCATTATATCTGCCAAATATCTGCTATTGGAAAATAAATTACATGATAGCCCACGTTTTATATTGTTTTTTTGTTTTGTTTTTTATCTAAAAGTCTAATAATAGATGTATATCTGCAGAGTTAAAGGGGAGTTCCACCCAAAAATGGGAGGTGACCCCCTGACATGACACATTTGGCATGTAATTTCTTTGGGGGGGAGCAGATACCCTCTTCTTAGAGGGTCCCAGCTCCCACTTCCTCCCGGCACACTGCAGCACCGGAAGGGAGATCACCTCACCCCCTCCCTCTTGGCAATCATCTGGGACATGTCACAGGTCCCAGATGATTGCCCTGCCAGTCATGGTGCGCACATGCGCATTGGGTGCCCGGCTGTGGCCAACAGTTTCAATGCCGGCGCCACAGAGAGGAGGGGGAGACGAGCGGGGCTTCGTTCCCCCGCAACCACTGGACCCTGGGACAGGTAAGTGTCCAATTATTAAAAGTCAACAGCTGCAGTATTTGTAGCTGCTGACTTTTATTTTTTAAGCACTTTTTTTAAGCAGAACTCCGCTTTAAGGTGAAATTAAGGGTAGTTCAGGCAGGACCCTATGTGGACAACTCCCCACCTTCTCCAAGCTCCCCAAGGTAATTTAACAAAAAATAAAGGGATGCATATCTTCAATCCAACTAGCTAGGGTCCTCCTTCTTCTCCCGCAGTGGCTATGGGTCATTCTTATTGCTGTACTAAATGGAACTGGTGCAATATTGTGTGAGTGCCATTTAGTGCAGTAGTAAAATGAAACCAAGCTACTATGATGCACCCCCAGGGAGTGGGCCCATACCACTCTGGGCTCAAAAGATGCAGGTTTAATGATGCTGGCTGCCATTTCACTCAGAAAGCAGATATCTATTTGCAGAAAAGACGTAAGCCTCATGCACACAGGATGTTTTGCAAACTTTCCTAGAAGTCTTTCCTCCTGGCAACAGCGTTTTGGCAAAAAAAAAAAAAAAGCCTGACCCTTGCAAAAGTGTCTAAAGCTTTTACAAGCTCTTAGGAGCATTTACTGGTGTCAAGAGCTTGGGTGATAATTCATTTAATTAGCCATAATAATAAATTCTGGTTATAAAAACAGTTCAAACACACAAGTGCTAAGCGTGCCTAGCGTTTAGGTGCACTTTTCTCTGCCAAAACTCTGCTGCTCCTGGGCACACTGGCTGTGGTTTTTTTTTCCCCCTGCCTCTACAAACCCCTACAATGAACCGCTGCTAAAAGCCTGTGTGTGCATAGATACATATGATAACATGTAGGGGAGTTTAGAGGCAGGAAAAAATGCCTTATGCCCCTAAAAGCAGCTGCAAAAACATCCAGTGTGCATGAGGCCTTATGGGGGTAAGCACCAGATTTAGGGTGCTTATTCAACACAAACTGCTTATTTGTACTTTTAAGGGGATTCTGATGCTGACTCCTTAAATCCCATTGTATACGATATGTATTAAATGTTTTAAAGTGTATATAAGTCAGTAAATGCATTTTTTTATACGTGACTACTGTATGGATTTGAATTTGCCTTTGTAAACTTAAACAATCCCCCATACACCAACACCAAAATTCCATTAAGTTTTGTTGCAATTTGCATGTGCTGTTAATTAGCCTGCCAACAGGATGTGAGCGCACAAATATGACTTCATCATCTTAATTGTTCAATCGTCAGACTAAAGGGTGTTTTATTGACCAATCTGAGCAGTGGCGTTAAGACCTTGGCTATGTTTTCTGGCTGAGCATCTGACAAATGGAATGGCTTTTAGCCCTCTATTACATGACAGGTCAAATCACATGACAAGTTGCACCCTATTGTCAGCAATGGCACTGTTCAAATTGGTGTCACCCTGACTTTGCGGTGCCACATGAATTTGAAAAAGTAGCGATTTCAGGTGCAACTTGCATAGACATTTGTGCATGAAGGCGCACAGATGTCTTCAAAGTCGCACTGACATGCGGCTTTGAAATCATACGCTTTCAGATGAAGATGCACGATTTCAAAGCCGCATTTATTGCCTGTCTGTGTGCCCGCAGGTTTTCTACCCGCCTCCTCAGGATAATCAGCTCTCTGGGAGCTTTTATGACTTCCTAGCTCAGCCTGATCCAGCCTGGATCCAGCAGTGGATCCGCTTTTTCTCTCTCACGTTCGTCCTCTTTCACAGTCTCTCCCATCTACCTCTATGTTCCTGGGCTTTTTTTTAAATGTTACCGCTCCTTTGCCAATCTTGGGCGGTGTAGTTCAGTTCCAGCAGGGGCGGACTGACCATTGGGGCACTACCCGAGGGCCCCATGCCACTAAGGGGCCCCATCAGGTTTGCCAGCCTCAATAAAATCAGGGACAGTATTTAAAAATATATTTTTTTTTTAAATCCCAAGATTATAGCTGCCCCGCCTCTTCAGTACCTTTTCAGTGTGTGTATGTTTATTCTGTGTGTGTATACTGTATACTGTATAGTGTCTCTGTGTGTGTATACTGTGTGTGTGTGTATACTATGTGGCCCCATAATCTATTGCCTGGGGGCCCCATAATCTCCTATTGCCCAGGGGCCCCGTAATCTTCTACTATTGCCTGGGGGGCCCCATGGGTTGTCAGTCTGCCCCTGAGCTCCAGCTAATCTACATAAAAGAATCATGCTTACAACATGCAAGTCCCAGAGGGTCCCCAACATTTCTGTATGAGTTGTGTAATGAGTAAGTTGTGAGACACTGCCATCTTGTGGCAAGAAAACTGTTTTTTATAACAGTAACAATGCTAAGTGTTACAGTACTATATCCTGAGCATAGATGATTAAATCTTCCACCAATGTGGGAAGAAATGTGGGAGGAGCTACAGAAAGTACACAAGGGAGCAAATCTTAAAAATAAACTATACTCAACTAGAAAAGTAAATCCAAACTAATAAAAGGCAAGCATGTGCAGGACTATATAAGATGTACTTTAGAACCTGGAGGAATGCTTAGAAGCTGGCACTGCTGGTTTTCCTCTCCCGGAAAACAGAGGGATGTGTCAGGACACTGAGAGAGGTGGAAGGGGATGGTGAATATGTTGTTTACTGGCCCCTTCCTAGAGCTGTCTTAAGGCACAGGCACTTCTGCAAACTGCCCTGGGCTCCTAGGTGCATGGGGGCCTTTGCAGTTTCCTGCCCGCAGTTTTCTGGCAATGTCTCTGTGCAGGTCAACACAGTCAACACTGCATCTTCCTCCCCGCCTCAGCCACTATCCTGTCCTGCTCCCTTTTACACACAGAGCCATCTCTGCCTGTCACATTGCCTCTCAGATCTTTGTTATCCCTTGCTCACTTCTCCCAGCTGGTTTGCGGACATCCAGCAGCTCTGCTAATTTACAGCCTCTTCCCAGGCCATCTGGAATTCTTTTCCTGACACTTTCCTACAATAGTGCCTCCAGTTCACTTTTCCTCACCCCCACCCGTCTTTTCCTCTGAAGACACTTCACCTAAATGCAGGTGTGTGTCCCAGGATCTACAAACATTGCAAATGACTGGAATCCCCCACCCTGCACACTGTCTCTTTACTCCCTTTACTGGTCAATGGATATCGCTCCCTCTCCCCCTCCCTGTCAGACAGTCCATTTACATTTTTTATACTGTGACTATTCCTTACCAGCTGACAGTATTCCCCATATCCATCCCTGACCATCCCTTGACACCTTGGCATCCACCTATATGCCCCCCCTACCCTTCCCTCATGCCCACACAAATCTTCCTCCTTTTTTTATCCTATACAGACCAGTGTAGCACCCTGTAGTTTAGGCAGTGAGCTCCTCATAAATTTACTTGCCAGGAGTATACCAAAAAAAAAAAGGAGAAGGAAATTGGGACTGCAAAAGGAGAAGGAAATTGGGACCGGGATGGAGGCACCTTAGGGTGCTTCATTTAAAGTCCCAACCCTCTTCTATTGTGGCCAGGAGTATACCAATCCTGGCTGATTGGTAGAGATCTATAGATTTCTCCCTAAGTTTGGCCTTGTTGCACTTCTCTTCTACCTCTAGGTGGCCGTGTACTTGGTGGTACTAGATATGAGAAGGGCAACCCAAGGTCAAGTTATGGGTATGTGGGGTATCTCAACCAATGGGCAGGGGTTTTCTTGAATCCCTTGGCCTGCTGGGAGAACCTATATATTCGGGTGGAGTCAGGTGATCTATGTTCTGTGCCACCTGAACGGCTGTCTAGGTGGACGTGTGTCATGTGTCCTGGGCGGCTAGGCCAGAGATTGGGCCTATCCCAGGGGCATCTGGCTGCTAGGCTGTTTGAGGGCCTTTCCAGAAGTAAGAGAGCAGCACAAGGTTAGGATTGCAGCTTGCAGTCCAACCAGAAGTGGTGGTTCTCCGGTCAGAGAAACTGTCAGTGATCAGCGGTAGAAGGGAAGCTGTCACCACAAAGGGATCAACCCCCTTATTACCAATGACCACAGTGAGTAACTGAAGCAAGTACAGGAGCATTATTCTCACCGAACGGGCACGGTGGAGAATCGGGAAACTTCAGGCAGTGATCACTGATCAAGTCAGGGACCCAACCAGCGGAGGTGACATGCAGATGTGGCATCTTTCTGGGGCCTTTCCCTGCGGATGTCCTCCTATTGAAGTCTCAAAGTCTGCCAATTAACACTGCAACTACCTAAGGGTGTCCTGGCCCTAACCCTCCCTTCTGTTAAGAGAAATAAAAGTCTCTTTGCCAATTGAATCTACAGTTATTTAAGGGTGTGCTGGCCCTGACCCTCTTTCCCCCAAAAATACAAAAAGGACTGTTGGTCCTAAGAAATAAAACCTAATTTTCATCCAAGAAGTGTCTGACGCCCAATAACTTTGTCCACCTTGCACCCACTATGCCTCACAACCCACCACATTCAGAAGGATGTCAGCTATCTTTGGCCTGGAAAGTTCTCATTGCATTGGACAAGGCCAGAGACCTTGCTAAACCAGGATCCCCCAGTTTCACTCCAGTTCTCCCGAGGTGGAGCATCTTACTACTGCTGCTGGTTGTGTAGGCCTGATGTGTACTGCGCCAATCCCTGCTGACACTCTTCTCCTATTCATCCCATGTGATTAGCACAGTACACATCCCACCCACACAAGCAGCAGCAGTAGTAAGATGCTCCACCTCAGAGTTCTTCCTTAACCCCTGCAAAGCACCAGAAGAGAGGCAGAAACTCTGGAGGGGGAAGGTAAGAGGAAGTTGTCATTCCCGTTGTAGATTTAGCCCATTGACAGCCTGCCAGAATATATGGGATCTGTGACATCAGCTTCCCTGCGCAGCTATTCTCAAAGAGACCATATCTGTATTATTCATTACTACCCCTATACTGTACCTTCTTGTCCCCTGCACATGTCCACTTACCATCCCGCTGTACTGTGCCCTCCTGCTCCTCCCTGTACTGTATCCTCCTAACCCCAGCATATTGTACCTTCCTACACCCCCCCCCCCCCCCCATACAGTGCCTTTCTGCCCCTCCTGTACTGTACTTTTCTGTAACTCTCCTACTGTGCCCCCCTGTACTTTGCCCTTCTAACTGCTGTACTGCCCCCTGCCTCGTACTGTACCCTCCTGTTCCCCCATAAGTTTGTATGTTATGTTGTATTTGCTAATAATGATTTTTGTGGTATATTTTTAGCAAAAATATTGTTTTGATCTTTTTTTAGGGGGGCCCTGTCAGGTAGCCCCAATCAGAGTACCCCTTTACAGCAGGTGCCCCCTTTACGTTAGCTGCCCCAATCAGAGTCCCCCTCTACAACAGGTGTCCCCATCAGCATTCCACTATACATCAGATGTCCTCATCAGAGACCCCCTTTACATCAGGTGTCCCAATCAGAGCCCCCCTTCACAGCAGGTGCCCCCCTTTACATCAGGTGTCCCAATCAGGGTCCCCCTTTACAACAGGTGTCCTCCCCATCAGCATCCCCCTATAAATCAGGTGTCCCCATCAGCGCCCCCTATAAATCAGGTGTCCTCATCAGAGTCTCCCTTTACATCAGGTATCCCCATCAGAGTCCTCCTTTACATCAGATGTTCACATCAAAGTCCCCCTTTACAGCAGATGTCCACATCAGAGTCCCCCTTTACAGCAGATATCCCCATCAGAGTCCCCCTTTACATCAGATATCACCATTAGAGTCCCCCTTCACAGCAGATGTCACCATCAGAGTCCCCCTTAACAGCAGATGCCCCCCTTTTCCCCTCTCATACAGCTCTCACAGCAAGTCACCTTCCATCCACCTTCAGACTGGCTGTGATGAGTCAGAGAAACCGGAAGTGAAGGCACATGACCCGCCAATCACACACTACAGCAGGGAACAATGCTATAGTGGGAGTGTTCTGGGCACAGAGCTCAGCGCCCCAGAGGACTTTCTACAGGGATCCAGTAGAGCTTCTTGTTTGCAATCAAGTGACTGCAAACGCGTTATGCTTCCCAAAGAAGCTATGTGTCCGGCGCCCTGCACATACTTAAAGGGGCATTATTTTATTTTTATTTTATTTTTTTCGTTGACTGCAGCATGTCATGCTTCCCCTACACCTATGTGCCCAGCATCCTGCACACACTTAAAGGGCCAGTATTTTTTTTATGATGAGTAGCTTTGGGGGGTGGCGCACCTGTGCCCCTATCGTCAGGCCGCCATTGATGACAGCGCTGCGTGGTAGGGATCCGCTTTACTGGTACAGTAAGTCTATCATAATGTGCTAGTATGGACACCCAGCAAATAACTATATTGTATGTTGAAAGTACCCTCCTGTCAGTGAATTTCACCAAGCAAGTCATTTTAGTGACATTTATGTCACGTACACACGATCGGACTATCCAGCGGACTTAGTCTGGTGGACAAACCGCTGGACTTTGCAGAGCAGGTCCGCCGGACTTTCCGAACGAGCGGACCTGCCCACACACGACCGGAATTTGCCGGCGGAGTGGGTCCGGCGGACAAACCGCCGGACTATGGCGGGAGTACGCCGGACTTTTGAAATGAATGGACTTGCCCACACATGGAGAAAAGTCTGTTCAATTTGAACGTGGCTCCAGGTAGACGGGACTAGCGCAGGAGGTCAATGTCGCCACCTCCATCGGCGACATTGACACGTTGCTGGCCCCGTCACCTGGTATGGACTTAAAGGGGAAGCCCTACTCCCAAAAAACAGCATGGGGGTCCCCCCAAGGTCCATATTAGACCCTTATCCAAGTACGCAGCCCCGCCGGTCAGGAAAGGGGGTGGGGACGAGCGAGCGGCCCCCTCCCCTCCTGAGACGTACCAGGCCGCGTGCCCTCAACATGGGGGGGTACTTTGGGGAAGGGGGCCCTATGGCCCCCCACCCCCAAAGCACCTTGTCCCCATGTTGATGAGGACAAGGGCCTCTTCCCGACAACCCTGGCCGTTGGTTGTCAGGGTCTGCGGGCAGGGGGATTATCAGAATCCCCCAGATGCCGGCCCCCCACCCTATGTGAATGAGTATGGGGTACATGGTACCCCTACCCATTCACCTGGGGAAAAAAGTGTAAAGAAAAAAACACAACGCATGTTTTTAAAATAATTTATTGCACAGCTCCGGTGATCTTCCGTCTTGGGGGGTCTTCTCTACAGACTTCTCCGCTATCTTCTGCTAGCTCTTTTACTAGTGGAGGAGCCCGGCTTTCTTCCTCTTTGTCGCTGCCGCCACCCGGGGGGTCTTCTTCCGACTTTGGGGGTCTTGTCCCCCTCTTTGGTTCTTCTTGCCAGGCCTCTGCTTTCTTCTCCCAGCTCTTTTACTAGTGGTAGCCCGGTCTTCTGTCGCTGCTGCCTCTTCTTCCGACTTCGGGGGTCTTGTCCCCCTCTTCAATTCTCTTCAGAGCATGTCTAAAAATAGCGTTTGCTTAGCACCTGTAAACAGAGGCCCCGGAATGACAGGACGAAGGGATGTAGATTAGGGCCCGGAAATGACAGGGTGGCTAAGGAGGGCTTTGAAAGAGTTAAATAATTGGGAGGTGGACCCGCCAAAAGGGGGAAGGCATCAGTGTTGTTTGGGCTTGGAGGGGGCAGAGCCATATAAAGGACGGGGCAGAGCCAGTGGGTTCAGTCTGGGAAGAAACTGAAGGAGGAGGCAGTTTTCCCACCCTCCCTCCCTATTCATGTAGGGGTATATATGTGTTGGATGTGGTGTCTTTTCTTTGTTCTTCTCTTTCAGGTGTTGGAAGATGGTCGTCATGACAACACAATCACAAGACAGCCCATCATGGCGGAGGCGGTGTTTTTGGTGGTCTTTGATGGTTGGCTGTAAATCAGTGGTGTTCTGAAAGGGGTGGGGGGCTCATCAACAGTATGTGCCCCTCCGGTGTATTCCAGAATGGTGGATGGAATACTGGTATGGTTTCACTGACTGAAGTTGTCTCCGAGCGGTCAGAGCTGGAGGCCTGGTTATGTTAAATGGGTACCGCCGTGATTTGGTTGTTTGGGGAATATTATGGGTCACCGTCAGAGATCACCAGACTGGGCATGTTATTATTATTGTTATATTGTTATATGTTAATGGTTGTATATATATATATATATATATATATTTTTTTTTTTTATTTTTTTATTTTTTTGATTGGAGACCAACTGACCAACTGAATTCATGGCATCTTTTAGCCTCACTGCTTGTGTAGCCCCTTGGACGCTTAGGGAGCAATGTTGGTTCAGAGTACAATTTAGCAGAAGAGGACATACAGGAAGAGGATGGGGTGGAGCAAACACGTAGAAGAATCACCACCAACTTTTTGGAGGCATGGTGGCGAAACAAGCTCCAGCACTGAAACCTGTCCTGCATCCTTCCCAGCTACCAGCAGAGTTACCCAGTGATCTGTGAAGGAAATGTAACATCACTGACCATGCCTACTGAACCATGAGTCAGCAGTAATGTGAACCTTGCTGCTGACAGCCTTTTCAACTAGGCCAAAACGTTGCCATCCACATGGCGGTAGAGAGCTGGAAGTTTGAAAAATTATCAAAAGTTCACAGAATGTCTCTATCCAGAGGACCTAGCCTTTTTTCTTCTCCATGCACCCAATATTCCAGCTAAAATGTACAAGAAATCTGTCATCCGCCATCTCCTTGATGCTGTCAAAACGTGCATTCCTCTCAATTGGAAAAGTCCACAGCCACTGACCATTGGTCTTTACCTTAAAAAAAGTTGAAGAAATAAACAAAAGAAAGACCTCATTCTATCGTCCAGGCAACAACATGAACAATATTCCACAACATGGACCTTATGGAACATATTTGCCTTCTCTGCAGAGGAACAGGCACTCCTTGAGTATGATACAGCAGACCAAACCCCCCCTCCCCCATGTGATTTCCCCTCTTCCTCCAAACCCCCCGTCCTATTCTTCTACTTCTTTCTTTCCCTTTTCCATTTCCATTTCCATTTTCATTTTTTCTCTTCTCACTTTTTCTTTCCCTATATTTTTGCTCTGTAAAGTAAAAATTGATCTTGACAGTTTCAGGTGTTTTGTTATGTGTCACAATACGCAGGATTCTTTATACCCCTGAAGCGATGAGACAAACTACTGCCAAATTTTAATCTGATTCAGATCATGCGTGCATAGTTTAGATTACACTCTAGAGAAGCACGGATTAAGAATGAAATGATATAAGGAGTGCTGGACATGACAGTGTGGATGAGGGACACAGAGAGTTAAGCTTTATGGGTGGAGTTGAGGAAAAGGTTTGCAGGAAACAAGTTCAGTGTAGGGGAGGGGTCACATAAAAGGGAGGGGTGTGGCTTTAAGGGATCATTCGGAGCCCAGTGTGACACAGAGGAGGCAGTTTTTCGCTGCTCCTCTGCTATGGCTGACCTTGAGGGACTCTTCGCGCGGCTGCGACGGGCGGCGGAGGTGCACGGAGCGGACTGGCTGCGGGACCGCGTGGGTGACCTGGCGGACGGCGATGAGGACGGCGGCGGGACAGGTGAGGTACAGCTGCGCGCGCGGAGGTCTCGGCCTCCGGCGCGTTTTTCCCCTGGGCCTACACCTCGGCCGCCTCGTGACTCCCGGAGCCCGGGGGAGGACCGTTCGGTCCCCCTGGCGAAACGGCCGGTACTCGGCTCTCCCCGGTCCGGGCGGTCGTTGCGCCGCCGACTGGAGGGGGCGGGGCTTTGCGGCAGCATGGCAATGGCGCCGGGCCTGCACGGGGCCCGGCGGAGGAGGGGGGGAGTGCGGGTGGCTCGGGGTTTGGGTGTCAGGGGGGGTGCACATGGCGGTGGATCTGCGGCCTGCTGGCTCAGGAGCGGTGATCCACGCGGCGGGGGGCGGGGGGCGCTTCGGGGGGGTCGCATGCTGGTGGGGGGGAGGGCGGGTCGCAGAAGGCCGCCAAGGTGCCTGGCAGGGCCGGTTTCAGACGCCGGCATGCCGGGGGCGGCGGGGGGAGGAGGACATTGCCTGCAGTCCCGGATCGCATGGACCGGAAGGACCGCTCGGAGCACAGGGGGATGGCGGCGTCCCCGGTGCGCGCTGGTGAGGTCGGGTCCGAGAGCGAGCTGTCCCGGGAGGAGGAGGTGTCCTTTTCTGCGCCCGGACCAGTTCAGGTCGCCGGGGCCCCGGGGGGGCTGGGTAAGTTGCGCGAGTCTACTTTGCTGGCGGATGCTTTGCGTGGTCTGATGGGGGTGTCACAGGGGGGTGCGGGGTCCCGGGATGACATGGGGGGGTTTCGGCTGGTTCATTGGGGGGGCGGGGCCAGTAGCCCCGGGGGGGCCCTCGGGTCCGCTGCAGGAGCTGTTGGAGGGGCTGCAGGCCCTTGTTGGTAAGTTTGCTGGGGGCTCGGGGTCGCCTCAGGTGGCCCCCTGGCTGAGTACTGGGGGGGGGGCCGGGGGGGCGGAGGCTGTGCCTGCGCGGGACGCACCGCCTGCGGTGGCAGCGGGGAGCGTGGATGCGGGAGCTGGGGGCTCGGGGGTCCCCCCGGTGCCCGCGGACC
Source organism: Lithobates pipiens (assembly GCF_037356315.1). Classification (NCBI taxonomy): domain Eukaryota; kingdom Metazoa; phylum Chordata; class Amphibia; order Anura; family Ranidae; genus Lithobates; species Lithobates pipiens. The sequence goes on along the minus strand of NW_027507686.1, from coordinate 185,673,348 downwards.
CGGGGGCGCGGTCTGATCTGGTTAGGCTCGCGGATGCTGCCCGGTGCGAAGTTTATGTTTGCTTCAAGGGCCCGTTGGGGGTGCATTTGAAGCAGGAGGTGAGGGACAAGATCGGAAAGGGTGAGTATGTGGAGATTTTCTCTTTGCTCCCCCTCGAGAAGTTTAACTTGGATAGGGTCAAGCCGGACAGTTCCAAGAAGGACGACGAGGAGAAGCGTAGGTATCGGCTGATCCAGCGCACATTTGCGAATTGGCTTCAGGCGTTCGCTATCTTGGCTAGCGTGATAGGGGAAAAGAACCCCGAGCATTGCTCGGCGTTGTTTTGTTACCTGGACGCGATTGGTGAGGCTCATCGGGTGTATGGGGGGTTGGCGTGGCTGCGCTATGATGAGCAGTTTCGTCAGCGGAAGGCGGTGCGGGCTGAACTGCGCTGGGATCACAAGGACATAAGCCTATGGATGAGGCTTATGTCTGCTCCGCGGACGCCCACTCCGTTTCTTCAGGGGGGGGCCGGGAGTGCGTCGTCCTCGGGACTGCCGGCCGGTAAAAAGTGGGGGGTGTGCTGGCCCTTTAATGAAGGGGCTTGTAAATTCGGGGGTGCGTGCCGTTTCAAGCATGAGTGCTCCGGGTGCGGCGGCACCCACCCCCTGTCCCGCTGTTTCAAAAAGGGTAAGCACGCCGGTGACGCCGGTCACAAAAGGGATGACGCCGGTGAACCTGGGAAGGATGCTTCCTTTCCTAAATAGGTATCCGGATGGTGAGGCGGCGCGGGGGTTGATTGCGGGCTTTCGGGACGGTTTTAGGATTCCCTGTTCTTTGGAAGGGGTGCCGCCGTTAGCCAGGAATTTGCGCTCGGCTTTAGATCACCCGGGGGTGGTGGATGACAAATTGGGTAAGGAGGTGGCGCTGGGCCGGATGGGCGGGCCTTTCGAAGTGCAGCCGTGGGGGGACCTGGTGGTTTCCCCGTTGGGTGTGGTTCCTAAGAAGGAGCTGGGGAAGTTTTGCTTGATTCATCATCTGTCTTTTCCGAAAGGGGGGTCGGTCAATGATTTCATTGACCCGGAGGCGTGTACGGTTTCCTACACGTCTTTTGACGCGGCGGTACGGTGGGTTAGGCGGTATGGTCGTGGGGCTCTCATGGCCAAGGCGGATGTGGAATCGGCGTTTCGACTTCTGCCGGTCCACCCGGACAGCTTCCGGCTGTTGGGATGCCATTGGCGGGGCAAGTTTTATGTAGATTTGTGCCTGCCCATGGGTTGTTCCATTTCATGCGCCTATTTTGAAGCTTTTAGCTCATTTTTGGAATGGGTGGTGAGAGATGTTTCGGGCCTGGAGTCGGTCATCCACTATTTGGATGATTTTCTGTGCGTGGGCCCGCCTGCCTCCAATGTGTGTGCGATTCTTCTGTCCACGTTGCAGCACATTACGGGCAGGTTCGGGGTGCCGTTGGCGGGGGATAAGACGGAAGGCCCGGTTACGGAATTGAGTTTTTTGGGGATCGTGATTGATTCGCTGGCAATGGAGTGTCGATTGCCAGAGAATAAATTACGGGATCTGCAGGCAGAGTTGGCAGGGATGCAGGGCCGGCCGAAGGTTTAGCTTCGGGCCCTGCAGTTCCTGTTGGGCAAGCTGAATTTCGCTTGCCGGATCATCCCTATGGGCCGTGTGTTCTGCCAACGGCTGTCGGGGGCCACCGCCGGGGTGACCGCCCCTAACCATTTTGTGCGTTTGCGGAAGGAACACAGGGAGGACCTGCGGGCCTGGCATGAATTTTTGGGGTCGTATAACGGGCGGGCCATGTGGATGTCGGGGCCGGTGAGCAACTTCGATGTGGAGTTGGTTACTGACGCGGCTGGGTCTACGGGTTATGGGGCATTTTTTCGGGGCCGGTGGAGTGCTGAACCTTGGCCACGCTCCTGGGCGGTTGCGGGGTTGTTGGGCAATTTGGTTTTGCTAGAATTATTCCCGATAGTGTTGGCGTTGGAGCTGTGGGGGGAGGAGTTTCGTAATTTGAAGTTGCGCATCAATTGCGACAACATGGGGGTGGTTCAGGTCCTCAATCGGATGACTGCTTCCTCGCCCCCTGTCATCCGGCTGCTGCGACAGCTGGTTTTTCGCTGTTTGCGGCTCAATGTTTACGTTTATGCAGTGCATATACCTGGGGTGGAGAATTCTTTGGCTGACTCACTCTCTCGTTTTCAGTGGGACAAGTTCCGGCAGCTGGCGCCGGGAGCGGAGGAGTCGGGGGCGCCCTGCCCCGGGTGGATGTGGGAACTGCCCTTGGAATCGCCGCAGGTTGGTTGAAAAGGTCGTTGAGTGAGGCTACATGGTCCGCTTATTCTAGGGTGTGGGCGGAATGGTGGGCGTTCCTGCGGGAGGTAGGCGTGGCTGGTCGGGGCTCCGACCGGTGCTGGGTGGTATTGTATTGGGTGGCCCGGAATATTGAGACGGGTCTGTCGCCTGCGTCTATTGAGCGGAAGCTGGCTGGGTTGGCCTTTTTGTTTAAACTGTGGGGGGAGCCGGACGGGACGAAGGATTTTTGGGTGCGGCAAACGTTGAAGGGGTACCGGAGAGATCGGAAGGGTCGGGATGCGCGCCGGCCGGTGTCGTTTGACAATTTGGTGGCAATTTGTTCTCGGCTGGTGGACGTTTGCTCGTCTGCTTATGAGACCGTTCTGTTTACGGCAGCTTTTTCGTTGGCGTTTTATGGGGCGTTTAGGATAGGGGAGTTGGTGTGTCGCTCGAAACGGGTGGCTGGGGGTCTGTTGGATCAGGATGTGCAGGTGGTTGCGGATCGGGTGAGTATACGGTTGCGTAGATCCAAGACTGATCAGCGGGGCAAGGGAGTGGCGATTACGCTGCTCGCCCTTCCGGGCTCGGCAGTGTGCCCGGTGGCGGCGGTACGGGCTTTCCGGGCGGTGCGGCCTGAGGGGGCAGTCCCCTTTTTGGTGCATGCGGAGGGCTCTTTTCTATCCCGGTTTCAGTTTGTGTCGGTTTTCCGGCAATGCCTGAGAGCGGTGGGTTTGGATGAGCGGGAATACGCGTCCCACTCTTTCCGGATTGGGGCGGCAACGGAAGCGGCACGATGTGGGCTGGAGGAGGCGGTGGTTCGCCGGATTGGTAGGTGGGAGTCCCGGAGGTTCCGGTCCTATGTCCGGCCGCAGTTGGTCCTGGGGTAAGGTGGTTGCGGCTGGGGGTGTTGTTTGTTGTTGGGATTTCTGGGGGGGGAGTACTGTACTTGTAACGTTCCGTTGGTTGTTGTGTTATTTCTCTTGTTTTCATTCCAGATGGAGGTTCTCCACGCCTCGTTTGGATCCTGGGGCATTCGTACGTGTGCTGGGGGGCCAGGAGAGGTGATTCTCTACCAGCAGGCAGGCAATTGGGTATCCCCAGGCGGGTGGCTAGGGTGATGTGGTTGGGGTTCCCGGGCATGAGGTGGGAGCGTGTCATGAGGGAGGTGGAGTGCTTCGCTTTGAGAGACAGGCCCCCGGATGTGCTGGTTGTTCATGCAATGACCTGGGCGTTCGGAAGGTGAAGGACATTTTGGCGGATATTAAGGCGGATGTGTTGCGCCTGCGAGTCCTTTTCCCGGGCACCATTTTGGTGTGGTCGGACATTGTGGCCAGGACGGTGTGGCGGTGGGCTAGGTCTTTAGCCAGCATTGAAAAAACTAGGATAAGGGTGAATAAGGTGGTTGGGCGGTTTGTGGTGCAGAACGGGGGCATTGTGGTTCGACATCGGGAGTTGGAGGTGAATGTGGGGCTTTATCTTCGGCAGGATGGCGTTCACCTATCGGATGTGGGGATTGACCTCTGGTCCTTGGGCTTACAGGAGGGGATACAGAAAGCTCTTCGGGTGTGGGGTGGCCCTCAAGGTTGAGGGGGTCACCCTTTCGGGCTGTGGCGGTGTGTTTTCTGGTGGTTTCTGACGGTAGACAGGTACTCAGAAGGGATCTGAGGGTGTGGGGGGCTCATCTAACGATCGGCCCCTCTGGGTATTCCTGAACGTTGGAGGGAATACGGTTATGTTCACTGGCGGAAGTTGTCTCCGACCGGTCACAGGTGGAGGCCTTTGGGAAGTTGGTCAGGTGTACCGCAGTGATTTGGTATTGGCTTAAGTGGGGTCACCGTCAGAGATCACCAGAATGGGCAGTTAATGTTATTTAATGTGGTTTAATGTTAATAAAGTTATTTATATTTATATATTTTCATATTTACAAGTTATTGGAGTAAATTTTGAGTTATGTTTAATAAAGGCTGTTGTGGCCAGTTTACTCCAACCTATGGTGTGGTCTCATTTCTAATAGGTAAGGAATAGTATAAGGGGAACATTCAGACTACACTAGTCATGGTTTTGATGTGTTGACTCTGCATTCTGCAAACAACTATTTTGTATTATGCTATTTATCCTTTTTTTGCCATTGTTTTTTCCAATGCCATGGAACTTGTCTTTTTAATAAATAAAAGATTTGCAAAAAAAAAAAAGGGGATACAGAATTCTGCATCCAAACACCAATAAATTAACATTCATCAGAAGTGTAACCATAGGTGTGTGCAGGATATTGCATTAGGGTGTGCACACCAATGCTCAAACTCCAAAGCCGCTGTGAATAGTGGATATAGCAAAATTGTGTTTACAATGGGAGGGGTTTAAAGGGACTCGGTTAAATAAAACACAAGCCTTTCTGTACGCATAAAATATGCTTTGGTCCTCCCTCCCCGCAGTGTGGTTTGGTTTTCCCACACCATGACTAGTGTAGCCTGAATGTTCCCCTTCTATTTTACCTTTCCCAAAACACCTTACCCTTTAGAAACAAGACCACACAATTACCGTAGTTGGAGTAAACTGGCCACAACAGCCTTTATTAAACACAAAATAAAACTCACTCCAATAAACTTGTATATATGAAAACTTTATTCACATCAACAACATCAAATGCCCATTCTGGTGATCTCTGACGGTGACCCCACTTAAACCAACACCAACTCACTGCGGTACACCTGACCAACTTTTCCAAGGCCTCCACCTGTGACCGGTCGGAGACAACTTCTGCCAGTGAACATAGCCGTATTCCATCCACCGTTCAGGAATACCCAGAGGGGCCGATCTTTCGATGAGCCCCCCACACCCTCAGATCCCTTCTGAGTAACCGTCTACCGTCAGAAACCACCAGAACACACCGCCACAGCCCAAAAGGGTGACTACCTCAACCTTGAGGGCAACCCCACACCCGAAGAGCCTTCTGTATGTCCTCCTGGCAGGCCCAAAGACCAGAGGTCTATACCCACGTCGGATAGATGAACACCATCCTTCCGCAGATAGAGCCCAACATTGACCTCCAATTCCCAATGCCACAATCCCACCGTTCTGTACTACGAACCTCCCCACCACCTTGTTAACCCTGATCCTGGTCTTGTTTATGCTTTCCACTGACCTAGTCCACCGCCACACTGTTCTGGCCACAATGTCCGACCAAACCAAGATGGTTGCCGGGAAGCGGACTCATAAGCGCAAAACATCCGCATTAATATCTGCCAGAATGTCCTTCACCTTCCGTATTCCCAGGTCGTACCCCCCTGCGTGAATGACTAAGCCCTTGTACACACGGTCGGAGAATCTGTCGGAATGAGTCTTATCGGACCGTGTCGTCAGATAATCCGACTGTGTGTGGTATGCATCGGACTGATTCCATCCGAATCTCCGTCCGACCCAATTTTCCAACATGTTGGAAATATTTCCCGACCAACTGGGCCGGACGGACCTAATCCGATCATGTGTAGAGCATTTTCATCGGACCAAGTGCCACGCATGCTCAGATCAAATTCCTACATCAAAGCTATTGGCTACTAGCCTGAATGTAGTCCCATCGTAACGAAATTACGTCATCACGTTCTGAAAGATCGGATTTTTCGCCAACTTGGCCCGACCGTGTGTATGTAACAGTTTCGGACACAATCCGTCGGACTAAATCCGACGGGCAAAATCCGACGGATTTGGTTGGCAAAATCTCCGACCGTGTGTACGTGGGCTAACACATCTGGGGGCCTGTCTCTCATAGCAAAGCGCTCAACTTCCTTCATCACACAGTCCCACTGCATACCCGGGAATCCCAACCACATCAAATAAGCCTCCCGCCTGGAAATCCCCAATTGCCTGCCTGCCAGCCTTGCATCACCTCTCCTGGCCCCTCAGCACACGTATGAGTGCCCTAGGATCCAAATGAGGCATGAGAAACCTCCATCTGGAACGAAAAAACACAACACATAACAACCAACCAACTTATACACCATAATTAACTGTAACTACCAATTTGTTCCAACACTCCCAGCCGCACCCCAGTTACCCCAGGATCAACTGCGGCCGGACATAAGAACGGAATCTCCTAGATTCCCAATGCCCAATCCGGCAAACAATCGCCTCATCCAGCCCACATCTGGCAGCCTCAGTGGCCGCCCCGATGCGGAAGGAGTGCGACGCGTACTCCCGTCCATCCAAACCCACCTCCCACAGGCATCGTCGAAAAACCGACACAAATTTAAACCTGGAGAGAAAAGAGCCCTTCTCACGCAGTAAGAAAGGCCCCGCCCCCTCCGGCCGCACCACCCGAAATGCCCAGACTGCCTCCACTGGGCACACTGCCGAGCCCGGCAAGGCAAGCAGTGTAACCACCACCCCCCTGCCTAGCTGATCAGTCTTGGACCTCCACAGCCATATACTCACCCGATCACCAGCCACCTGTACATCCTGATCCAACAACCCCCCAGCATCCCGCTTCGACCGGCACACCAACTCCCCAATCCTAAATGCCCCTTAAAACGCCAAAGAAAAGGCCGCTGTGAACAGTAGCGCCTCGTAAGCGGAAGTACAAACTTCCCCAAGCCGAGAACAAAACACCACCAAGTTATCAAACGTCACCGGCCTGCGCGCGTCCCGACATTTCCATTGCCTCCTATACCCCTTCAAAGTTTGCCGCACCCAAAAATCTTTAGTCCCATCCGATTAACCCCATAGCTTAAATAAAAAGGCCAGCCCCGCCACCCTCCGGTCAATCGACGCAGGCGCTAAACCCAGTTCAGTGTTCCAAGCCCCCCAATACAACACCAACCAGCATTGGCCGGAGCCCCGACCAACCGCTCCTACCTCCCGGACCAATTCCAACCATTCCGACCACACCGTAGAATAGGCCACCCACGTAGACTCACTGAAAGACCTCTGGATCCAACCTGCGGCTACTCCAAGGGCAGCTCCCACATCCACCCGGGGCAAGGAGCCCCCGACTCCTCCGTTCTCGGCGGCAGCTCCCGGAACTTGTCCCACTGAAAACGAGATAGCGAATCACCCAAGGAATTCTCCACCCCAGGTATGTGCACTGCATACACGTAAACATTCAGCCGCAAACACCGAAACACCAGCTGACGCAGTAACCGAATGACAGGGGGTGAGGAAGCTGTCATCCGAGATTAATGACCTGAACCACCCCCATGTTGTCGCAATTAATGCGCAGCTTCAGATTACGAAACTCCTCCCCCCACAGCTCCAATGCCAACACCACCGGGAAGAGTTAGAGCAAAACCAGGTTGCCCAACAACCCCGTCTCCTCCCAGGATTGCGGCCAAGGTTCCGTGCTCCACTGTCCCTGAAAATACGCCCCATAACCCGCGGACCCCGGCGCGACAGTGACCAGTTCCACATCGAAATTGCTCACTGGCCCCTACATCCACATGGCCCGCCCGTTATACGAGGCTAAAAATTCGTGCCACTTCCCCAAAAGTCTTCCTTAAACGAATTCACCCCGGCCGTGGCCGCCGACAGCCATCGGCAGAACACTCGCCCCATGGGGATGATCCGACAAGCGAAATTCAGCTTGCCCAGCAAGGACTGCAAGGCCCTCAGATGGACCTCTGCTGTCCCTGAATCTCCGCCAATTCCTTTTGCAGATCAAGTAATTTATTCTCGGGCAATCAACACACCAATGCCCTTGAATCGATCACTATCCCCAAAAAATGAAATTCCGTAACTGGGCTCTCCGTCTTGTCCCCTGCCAACGGTACCCCGAACCTGCCTGCTATGTGCTGCAACATGGACAGAAGAATCGCACACACACTGGAGGAAGGCCCACGCACAGAAAGTCTTCCAAATAGTGGATGACCGACTCCAGGCCCGAAACGTCTCTCACCACCCACTCCAAGAATGAGCTGAATGCCTCAAAGTAGGCGCAGGAAATGGAACAGCCTATGGGCAGGCATTTATCCACATAGAACTTGCCCCGCCAATGCCACCCCAACAGCCGAAAGCTGTCCGGGTGGACCGGGAGCAGGCGAAACGCCGATTCCACATCCGCCTTGGCCATGAGAGCCCCACGCCCATAACGCCTGACCCACCTCACCGCCGCATCAAACGTTGTGTAGGAGACCGCATCTGAGTCGATGAAGTCGTTGACCGACCTCCCTTTGGGAAAGGACAAGTGATGAATCAATCGAAATTTTCCCGTCTCTTTCTTAGGTACTACACCCAGCGGGGACACCACCAGGTCCCCCCACGGTCGCACCTCAAAAAGCCCACCCATCCGACCCAATGCCACCTCCTTGCCCAATTTTTCGTCTACCACCCCCGGGTGTTCCAAAGCCGGTCGCAAGTTCCGAGCCACTGGCGGCACCTCAGCCAAAGAACAAGGAATCCTGAAACCGTCCCGAAACCCCGATACCAACCCCCGTGCCGCCCCACTATCCGGATACTTACTTAGGAAAGGAAGCATCCTTTCCAGGATCACCGGCGTCATCCTTTTTGTGAGCAACATCGCCGGCACGCTTTCGTTTCTTAAAACAGCCGTACCCTGAGCACTCGTGCTTGAATCTGCACGCTCCCCCGAATTTACAAGCCCCCTCATTAAAGGGCCAGCACACCCCCCACTTTTTTCCGGCCAGCAGCCCTGAGGACGGCGCACTCCCAGCCCCTCCCCTGAAGAAACGGAGGCGGAGTCCGAGCCGCAGACATAAGCCTCATCCAGAGGCTGATGTCCTTGTGGTCCCAGCGCAGCTCCGACCGCACCGCCTTCCGCTGCCTGAACTGCTCGTCATAACGCAGCCAAGCCACCCCCCCATACACCCGATAAGCCTCCCCAATCACGTCCATATCGCAGAACAACGCCGAGCAATGCTCGGGGTTCTTCTCCCCTACCACGCTAGCCAAGATAGTGAACACCTAAAGCCAATTGGAGAAAGTGCGCGGAATCAGCCGATACCTACGCTTCTCCTCGTCGTCCTTCTTGGAACTGTCCGGCTTAACCCTATCCAGGTTGAACTTTTCAAGGGGAAGCAAAGAGAAAATCTCCACATACTCACCCTTGCTAATCTTATCCCGCACCTCCTGCTTCAGGTGCGCCCCCAGCGGGCCCTCGAAGCAAACATACACTTCACACCGGGCAGCATCCGCAATCCTGACCACGTTGGTCCATGCCCCGGCATCCACGACCACCGTGACCCTGGGCCTGCAGCCATCCAGGGACCCACCTGTGGCGCCCCCGCACCCCGCCAAACCCGCAGTCCCTCCAAAAGGTCCCGCAGCTGTGCCGTGGGCACCACCGGGGCGACACTCCCCACCCCTGATGACTGGCCCTCCGCCCCCATCTCCTTGCTGCTCTGCGATACCGGGGGCCCCTGAACCCCCTTGCGCAACTCCTAGCAAATCCCGCAAAGCTTCCGTCAGTATTAAAGGGTCATGTGACTTTCCGGGACAAACTGGAGCCCTGCTGACAGTCGTGGTTTTCTGCGCCGTGGTTGGAAGATCCTCCTTCTGCGACAGCTCGCCCTCTGACCTGTCCTCCACGGTGTGTGCCGGGGGGCCGCCATCCCCCTGGGCGAATAGCAGTCCTCCTGTTCCGTGCGTTCTGGAGTAGCCCACAGTGCACGTGTATCCCGACCGCCCCTGGCATGCTGGCATCCGGAACCAGCCCTGCCAGGCACCTTGGCGGTTCTCATCTTGCCACCTTCCCCATCACTGGAGCTGGAACCCCCCGCGCCAAACCCCGCCCCTGAGCCGAGTACTTCCCCAGTCCTGAACTCCCAGGCCATGGATCACCCCCGCCGCTGCCCCCCCTCGTTGACCAGGACCCGAGTCTCCCGCCTGGCCCCCCCCCTCACATGCTTCTGGCCCGGCGCGGAGCCGGCGCCATGTTGGTCCGATCGATCCTCCCCCGGGCTCCTACACTCACGAGGTGGGCGAGGTGTAGACCCCGGATAAAAACGCGCCGGAGGCTGAGACCTCTTGTGCATTGTGGCGCCTCACCTGCCTCCCCGACATCCTCCGCGGCGTCCTCCAGGGCCCTGATGTGGTCCCGTAGCCAATCCGCTCCCCGCACCTCTGCCGCCCGCCTCAGCTGCACAAAAATTCCCTCCATGTCGGCCATTGCTGAGGAGCAGTGAAAAAACTGCCTCCTCTGTGTCCCACCAGGCAACGAATGATCCCTTCGCCCCCCCCTTTTATTTGGCTCCTCCCCTTTTCCAAACAACTTTCTCGCTCTATCTTTTCCCCAGCTCCACCTCCAAATGTTAACCCTGGGAGTCCCTCAGTCGCCCTGTCATGCCCAGCACCCCCTAGTACCTTTGGTCCTTGTTCCGTGCTTCTCTTGGGTGCAGTGTACCTGCAGTTTCACAGTTTCTGAAACAAAAAACTGAAAATGTGGTTTTGGTGCACTTTCAGTAAGTGCATCAAAACCGTGGGACATAATAGAAGTCTATTGCAAAGCGCAGCAAACCTACATGAAAACCACAGGTACACTGTGCTGCACACTTGGTGCAGGAAAACTGTACTGCATTAATCTGAAAGCCAAGCTCACCATTAAAGTGATACTAAAGTTTGTTTGTAATTTTTAACTAAAAAAAAGAAAAAAATGTTATGCTTACTTGCTCTGTGTAGTGGTTTTGCACAAAGTGGCCCAAATCCTTCTGTTCTTGGGTACCTCCTCAGTGCTCCTGGCCTCTCCCTCCTTTTGAGTGCCCCCACAGCAAGCAGCTTGCTATGGGGTCACCCGAGCCATTCAGACACAGATCCACGGCCCAACCCCATCCCCTTTCTCTCTTCATTGGCTGACTGACTTTGATTGACAGCAGTGAGAGCCAATGGCGCTACGGTTCTGTCTCAGCCAATAAGAATGGGAGTCCCAGGCAGCCAAGATACTCCTGCAACATCGCTGGATCTAGAGGGACCTCAGGTAAGTATGGGGGGCTGAGGCGGGCTGAGAGGGGTTGCTGCACACAGAAGGCTTTTTATCTTAATTCATAGATTGCATTAAGAAAAAAAAAAAACCTTCTGCCTTTTCAGTCACTTTAATTACTAGTGACCTCTGAACTCTCTGTTAATTACTAATGACTCTGAAACTCTGCTTTACTTACTACTGACCTCCTTTGAGTTACTTCTGAGCTCTGCATCTCTTACTACAGAGTACAAAGGTCAGTGCTAGATGATGCTGAATTTAGAGGTCAGTAATAAGTAAGGCAGAGTTCAGAGGTCAGTGCTAAGTGAGGCAGAGGTTAGTGGCCAGTTATAAGTGAGGCAGAGGTCAGTGCAAAGTGAGGTAGAGGTTAGGGTCAGTACTTAAGTGAGGCAGAGGTCAGAGCGAAGTGAGGCAGAGTTCAGAGGTCAGTGCTAAGTGAGGAGGAGTTTAGAGGTCAGTGCAAAGTGAGGTAGAGGTTAGGGTCAGTACTAAGTGAGGCAGAGTTCAGAGCTAAGTGAGATGGAGTTCAGAAGTCAGTGCTAAGTGAGGCAGAGGTCAGTACTAAGTGAGGCAGAAGTCAGGGGTTAGTAGTAATACAGAGTGCACTAGTGACTGTCTGTCTCACTGAACTGTTTACTTCTGTTATTGTTCTCCCTGGGCTCCTCACAGTACTCAGGATACTGCAGCGCCAACCCTTCTCCTCCTTCTCCTATTCCCTATTCAAGTAGGAGGGGCTAAATTACAGCTACTCATAGCCCCACCCACTATATCAGGGAATAGGAGAAGATGGAGAAGAGCCAAAGCTGCATTACCCTGAGTACTGTGAAGAGTCCCAGGGAGAAAAACAGACATAAGCAAATCCTCTTTCTGTGTTACCCCTACAGCTGTGCTTGCTACAGGCAGCTACAGAGGAAACGCTGTTTGTTTATGCCAGGGAGGGGGTGGAAGCTAAAGGGTGGCATGGTGAGTAAGGTGAGGGGCTATGATTGGCTTGTAGCCCTGCCCCCACTGCCACGCAGGCCTCTAGCACCCGCCCCCTTCCCGTACAAAGGCAGTCACTCTCAATCACAGTCCCGCCTTCCTGCTCTCTGTGCCGGTGTTCTGACTAGAAAGGTCCCCCTATCGGATAGTGTACGCCCGTACTGCGCAGGCGCAGTACTTGCGCAGTATGGAGGACAAGGAGACGCCGAAAGTCTCTGAAGTTGAACAGCTGACCATCAGCTGTATACGGTGCCTGTGCAATAGTCACTGCTTGGTAACAGGGCCCATCGAGGCCTCGCTTCACTCGCCAAGCTTCGGGCGCGGCCTCGCTTCGCTCGGGCATATTTTCATTCTAACGCTATGTCCACTTGGATAGTGGGACTTGAACCTCGACTCAGGGCAGAATAAGTGGGCAGGTGCCGTGTAGAGCTGACGATCAGCTGTTCATCTTCGGAGACTTCCGGCGTCTCCTTTGTCCTTCGTACTGAGCAAGCACAGTATAGTGTGGACACTATCCGATGGGGGACAGTATTCGAAAAGACACCGGCCCTTTACTACCCACCCCCTCCCTGGAATAAACAAGAATTGTTTCTTCTGTAGCTGTCTGCGACAAGCACAGCTGCAGGGGAGACACAGAAGCTAGGAGCCGAGTGCAGGAACAGCTCTACGATTCAGCATGGATTGGTGAGACACCCGGATTTAATTGGAATCTCGAGATGATCCTGCCCAATCCAGGGCAATTGGGAGGTATGCACAGGGGGTAATTAGGGTATATCCAGGCACACCCGGCACACCCGGCACACCCCCTGTGCACGCCTATGAGTGTAACTATTAATTAAACACCTATGTATCAAAAATCTCATAAAGTGACACAGTCAACACTGTTTGAACAACAACCTGAACAAGAAGCCCTACACTACTGCAGGAAAAGGAGGAGAACATCATTGATATTGGCCCCAGTGATTTATCCTCCACGCTAAGCACTTACCCCGACTTGTTCAAGCCCCGACTTTTTCATGCCCCGACTTAGTTGGGGTAGACGGAACACTTTGCTGGGGGTGGGTCAGCCCGACACTTGACCTTTGACCTATGGGGACATGCCTCCTGACCTTTGACCTTTGGGGGAGGTCCCTATTCTAATCCATGAGTCCTAACCTCGTTCTTCTAGGGGAAACCCTAACCCTAACCTAAACCCTAACCCTAACCCCTAACCCTAACCCTAACCCCTAACCCTAACCCCTAACCCTAACCCTAACAGAAACCCTAACCCTAACGGAAACCCTAACCCTAACCCTAACCCTAACCCGCAACCCTAACCCTAACCCGCAACCTTAGTTTTAGAACCTGCATGATCTAGTTGTTAGGACATTCCAGTTGCTCCATATGTATTGTTTTTACAGCCCCATAGCCTGAACCAAAATCATTATTATTATTATTATTTAATAATGAGAAGTTCAAAAACGACTTGTTCACGAGAAGCAAATGTGGATTAAAGATGCAACGGAAGAGGTAACATCTCTCAAAGCTTTAAAATTAATTAATGAAAAGGTGTGGACACACCAATGGAAACCGCTTAACAAAAGTTGGAAGAAGTAGATCTTCCACTTAACAATGGACATACAGACACAAAATGGAGGCATTTTTATACATTGCAGCCACTACATGTCCAGATTTAGAAGCTGCCATGTTACTTCTCTGCAGATGTGTAAGTAAACCTTGTTAAAAGGACTGGAATGGAATTAAAATAAGATGGGACCTACATGAGGAGTAGTTGTTTAATGGGGGTGTTAGCATGCTGTTTATACAGATATAAGTGCAACAACTATTAATACATATTATACTATGGTCAGTGTGTAGCACCCTCCTATTTAGGTGCCAGGATTAGGTCAATTTAATTGTTGCTCACTGTATCCAGTGTGGCTGTATTTGATTATTCTGGTCTGTTCAGTTTTTCACCTACTGCCAGTTTGCTTGCGCTCTCTACTTTCTGGAAAATCGTGGCTTGCTCTGGAACATAGGCATGGAACAAAAAAAATGGGCAGAATTAAGCCCTGGTGAATCCCTGTGGGCATGGCCCAGATGGGTGTTGGGAGTCTGTATAAAACCCTTAGGACGCAGGGCTTCCAGGTCTTTTTCCTTGAAAGAAGATCACAGACTAAGGTGGAGGCTGCTTGTCCCTCTAAGGCCATCCTGCCATGTGCCTGCAGGGTGTTGAGGACTCAAGTGTCCGGCCTGAGGGCCTGCCTTGCTAGAAGCTGCAGAAATCTGAGTGAGAGGATGTTGTCTGAGGATCTAGTCTGCTATCACAGCGAGAAGGCGTAGCATGGATGTTGGAAGGAGGCAACCAATTTTCCAAGGCCATTTGTGAGTACAGACTGGTCAGAGAGATCCTAGAGACTGTGGGCAGCTGGTGTTCTGAAGAGCACAGGCTATTTAGTTCTTTGTGAAGGGACTATGCTCAAATTGCTCAAATAGGAAGCTTTTGTGCCTTTAGCTACCACTACAAAGCCAAGTCCACTGACTGCTTTTTACAAGGACTTTGCTTACAGTTCTACAGAAGGAAGCCTAGTGTCCTCACTTTGTACATAGTTCTTGTTGGAGTATCCCACTCAATTCTCTAATGCCGTGTACACACGACCGGACTTTCTGGCAGACTAGGTCCGATGGTCTTCCCGACGGACTTTCCGAACAAACGGACCTGACCACACATGAACGCACTTTCCATTCGAAAGTCTGTTCGTTTTGAACGTGATGACATAAGACGGGACAAAAAAAGGAAGTTCAATAGCCAGTAGCTTCCCTTGCAGCATACAGACGAACGGTTTTCCTGATAGGAATTGAGTCCATTGGACAGATTTGAAACATGTTCTATTTCTAGGTCCGTCTGATTTTTTTAATGAAAAATGATCGGATTAGCCCACACACGATCGGATTGTTCGACGGACTGATTGCCTTGGACTTAGTCTGCCTGAAAGCCCAGTCGTGTGTGGCAGTCACCCAAGAATAAAAACATTGAAAAGAACACGTTTGTACTGTTCATTGAGCCGAAGAGTGACTGTGTGCCTGGCTGCAGAGTAATTGGTGGGAAAGGGAACCCTGTGCAACATTCTAGTGGCTCTAAGCCCTTGTACACATGGTCGGATTTTCCAACGGAAAATGTCCGATCGGACCGTGTTATTAGATAATCCGACTGTGTGTGGGCACCATCGGACTGTTTCCGTAGGAATATCCGACGGACAAAGTTTTAGAGCTGGGCTATAAAACTTTCCGACAACATGATCCGATCGGACTTTGTCCGATTGTGTGTAGAGAATTCCGATCAGACAAAGTGCCACGCATGCTCAGATCAAATTCCTAGACCAAAGCTATATGCTACTAGCCTGAACGTAGTCCCATCATAACGAAATAACGTCATCACGTTACGTACCATCGGATTTTCCGACAACTTTGTCCGACCGTGTGTATGCAACACAAGTTTCGGACAAAATCTGTCGGACAAAATCCAAGGGATTTTGTTGTCGGAATGTCCAGAATATCCGTACAAGGGCTTACAGGCATAGAGCTACAAGTGGTTCTGCTACTAGAAAGTTATGTGCATTATGTTGTGTTATGTTATGTTATGTTATGTTATGTTAGTAATGTTCTTCCTGGTTATGATGTAATTTCCTGTTTCTCAGTGTTCCTGAGAACATGGTTATGGTTATGATGGTTATGATGTAATTTCTTCAGTGTTGCCACATGAAAAGATATAATGAAATATTTACAAAAATGTGAGAGGTGTACTCACTTTTGTGATATACTGTATACAGTGCAGGCAGTGTAGTAATCCCATGCCTACCAGTGTAGGACGATGTGTGTCGGCGCAATGGCAAGGCTGGGCAAATGGGCGTACAGGTATGTTCCCTTTAAATCGCGGCACTGTGGGTGGGCGCGTGAACCACGTACTCTGTGAGAAAGCCTGTGGGTCCCACGGACTCGATGTCTGCCGGGCTTCCAAGATTGTGTCACAGGGCAGCAGAATGGGGAGATGCCCAAGGCATTTCCCTATTCTGCCTAGCAACATGACAGAGATCTACTGCTCCTTGTCATCCGGAGCAGTGATCTCTGTCATGTTCTAGTGAGACAATCCCCCGCACAGTTAGAATCACTCCCTAGGACACACTTAACCCCTTGATCGCCCCCAGTGTTTAACTCCTTCTCTGCCATTGTCATTTATACAGTAATCAGTGCATTTTTATAGCACTGAACGTTCTACAAATGACACTGGTCCCAAAATAGTGTCAAAAGTGTCGCAGTCACGATAAAAAACGCAGATTGCTGACATTACTAATAAAAAAAATATATAATAAAAATGCTAGCAATCTATCCCCTATTTTGTAGACGCGATAACTTTTGCGCAAGCGAATCCACATTACCAAAATGTGTAGAAGAATACATATCGCCCTAAACTGAGAAAGAAGTTTTTTTTGTTTTTTTTTGGGGAGGATACTTATTATAGCAAAAAGTAAACAATATTGCTATTTTTTCAAAATCACGCTCTTTTTTTAGTTTATAGCGCAAAAAATAAAACAGCAGAGGTGATAAACTACCACCTAAAGAAAGCTCTATTTGTGGGAAAAAAAGGACGTCAACTTTGTTTGGGTGCAATGTTGCATGACCGCGCAATTGTCAGCTAAAGCGACACAGTGCCGTATTGCAAAATGTGCTCTGGTCAGGAAGGGGTAAATCCTTCTGGGGCTGAAGTGGTTAATATATATATATATATATATATATATATATATATATAATAGTGATATATGTAGCGCTAAAAAAAAAGGTGAATAGAGAGAGCTGAATCCCTTACAAATACATGTAAAATTAATCCTAAAAGGGATTAAAAGACCTAGAAGAAAGAAATCTCCAGGAAAAAACAACAAACACATATAACAAAAATGTCCATCATATAGTGAAGGGATATCTCAATGAAGATGTCTTGAGTCGTATAGATCATCACATAAAACAGTCTTTCAAACAAATGGTGTGGTCAATCTACGCTTACTGGAACAGGTGGACCCTCTGTTGGACGACAGAGGGCCAATCAGGCATGGAAGGCTCAAAACAACCAATGAACCAAACAATCACCGGGATCCCAGAGGTAGGTGGATCTCCTCTGTTGTTCACTCCTTGGCATCCGCTGGGAGATGACGAAATGGCTGAATCGCAAACCACCAAGTGGATATTCAGTCACATGAATGTAACAGCAACCAGAAAAGTCCACGCGAGATACAATGGAGATGGCCGCTACCAATAAAATGTCACCCCAGCAGATGAAGCACAGAGCAGGAGACAAAGCCCAAAAAGATCTTTCAAACCATGAATCATGGAAGAAAAAAGAAAAAGGGCTCTGATGGTGCAGGTCAAAATGGGTGGGTTTTATTAAAAACCAACATAACAGAAAATAAAAAAAAATTCAGACGCGTTTCGTCTGAAAAAATACTTCTACTGGGGCATCTACTGGGATGCCCCAGTAGAAGTCTTTTTCAGACAAAATGCATCGAGTGAGGTACACTATTCCCCATACTGCTTTTTTAATATTGTGATCACATTATATGTATTTTCTGTTATGTTGGTTTTTAATAAAACCCACCCATTTTGACCTGCACCATCGGAGCCCTTTTTCTTTTTTCTTCCATGATCCATGGTTTGAAAGATCTTTTTGGGCTTTGTCTCCTGCTCTGTGCTTCATCTGCTGGGGTGATATTTTATTGGTAGCGGCCAACTCCATTGGATCTTATGTGGACTTTTCTGGTTCCTGTTCTATTCTATCGATTCTATCTGTTCTAAACGGGCGGCACAGTGGTGTAGTGGCTAGCACTCTCACCTAGCAGTAAGAAGGGTCGCTGGTTCGAATCCCAACCACGACACTGCCTGCCTGGAGTTTGCATGTTCTCCCTGTGCCTGCGTGGGTTTCCTCCGGGTACTCCGGTTTCCTCCCACAAACCAAAGACATGCAGGTAGGTTAATTGGCGTCTGTCCAAAATTGGCCCTAGTGTATGAATGGGGACCTTGGATTGTGGGTAGGGACCCATGTGAGTGTGTAAAGTACAGGGATAGGGACAATTGTAGACACTCAGGTTGAACTAGATGGACTGGTGTCTTTATTCAACCTTACTAACTATGAAACTATGAAACTATGAAGAACAACAGAGGACATCCACCTACTTCTGGGATCCCGGTGATTGTTTGGCTCATTGGCAGGGCAGCCATCAGAAATTGTGGGGCCCCTCAGACAGCTTTAGGCCTGCCCCCCCCCCCCCCCCAGGCCTGACCGCCAACATTCCCCAGGGCCTGCCCATTGGCTTTCCCACCAAATCCACCCACTAGCCATTTTTAACACTTACAGCGTCATATATGAAAATGAACAGTGTATTATATGTCATCAGTGCTTTCATATTTATATTTTGCCAAAAGGGACATCCCAAACCAGCAGCTGTACGTTCGCAGCCCCCCTAACACCTGTACACTCTCAGCCCCCCTAACATCTGTACGCTCTCAGCCCCCCTAACACCTGTATGCTCTCAGTCCCCCTAACACCTGTATGCTTTCAGCCCCCCTAACACCTGTATGCTCTCAGCCCCCCCAACACCTGTATGCTCTCAGCCCCCCCTAACACCTGTACGCTCTCAGCCCCCCCAACACCTGTATGCTCTCAGCCCCCCTAACACCTGTATGCTCTCAGCCCCCCCTAACACCTGTATGCTCTCAGACCCCCTAACACCGGTATGCTCTCAGCCCCCCCAACACCTGAATGCTCTCAGCCCCCCCTAACACCTGTATGCTCTCAGCCCCCCCTAACACCTGTATGCTCTCAGCCCCCTAACACCTGTACGCTCTCAGCCCCCCTAACACCTGTACGCTCTCAGCCCCCCTAACACCTGTACACTCTCAGCTCCCCAGCACCTGTACGCTCTCAGCCCCCCTAACACCTGTAAGCTCTCAACCCCCCTCACATCTGTACTCTCTCAGCCCCCTTTACATCTGTACACTCTAAGCCCCTCTCACACATATACACAGGCACACACATTTACACAGACACACACACACATGAACACAAGCACGTACACATGTACACATGCACTAGCACACACACACATATGTACACAGACACACATGCACACAGGCACAAACATACACAGACACACACACATGTACACATGCACATAGGCATGTACACAGACACACACATGCACACAGGCACACATATGCACGCACACACATATGTACACAGACACACACATGTACACATGCACATAGGCACACACATATGTACACAGACACACACATGTACACCACCCACCCTTGTTCCTCTTCAGTTGTACATTATTACTTACTTGGAAGGTGCTGTTCCTGGTCCCAACTCTTGTGCAAAACACACGAGGAGTGCACATGCTGGAATTGACCAGAGGTGGCAGCAAAGAGCCCGATGTTAGTGACACAGCAGCAGCTGCTGAATCACACACAATCTGAAAGTTAGCGCAGCCACGGAGCTTTTATGCACCCCTCCCTGCCTTCTCTCATCCTCGCCAGACAGCCGGGCCCTTCTAGTCTCTGGGGCCCCTTACAATTGTGTGGGCTGTACCCCCCTGATGGCGGCCCTGCTCATTGGTCGCCTTGAGCCTTCCATGCCTGATTAACCCTCTGTTGTCCGACAGAGGGTCCACCTGTTCCAGTAAATGTACAGTGGCCACACCATTTGTTTGAAAGAGTGTTTTATGTGATGATCTATACGACTCAAGACATCTTCACTGAGATATCTCTTCACTATATGATGGACATTTTTGCTATATGTGTTTGTTGTTTTCTCCTGGAGATTTCTTTCTTCTAGGTCTTTTATTCCCTTTTAGGATTCATTTTAAATGTATTTGTAAGGGATTCAGGTCTCTTTATTCACCTTTTTTTAGCGCTACATTTATCACTATTATCACTTTGGAATTTTTGTCACATTCTAGTGTAGCTGCTGGGTTTGTTTCTGTTTTTGATTTTTTAGGGGTAAGCGCAATAATCACTCTCTACCCTAATATATATATATATATATATATATATATATATACAGTGCATTCAATGTAGACTATATATACAGTGCAGGGAGTCTAGTGTATATATACAGTTGTGCTCATAAGTTTACATACCCTGGCAGAATTTATGATTTCTTGGCCATCTTTCAGAGAATATGAAGGGTAACACAAAAACTTTTCTTTCACTCGTGGTTAGTTTGGCTGAAGCCATTTATTACCAATCAACTGTGTTTACTCTTAAATGATAATGGCAACAGAAAATACCCAAATGATCCTGATCAAAATGTACATATCCTGGTGATTTTGCCTGATAACATGCAAACAAGTTGACACAAAGGGGTTTGAATGGTTATTAAAGGTAATCATCCTCACATGTGATCGGTTTGCTTTTAATTAGTGTGTGTGAATAAAAGGTCAATGCGTTTCAGGACTCCTGACAGACCCTTGCATCTTTCATCCAGTGCTGCGCTGATGTTTCTGGATTCCGAGTCATGGGGAAAGCAAAAGAATTGTCAAAGGATCTGTGGGAAAAGGTAGTTGAACTGTATAAATCAGGAAAGGGATATTGTCACGTACCTTCTAGTAGCGAGCCCGGATTGCGGAAAGAGGCCTCCCTTACGACTCCCACTACCGGTCTCCTGGCAATGTAACAGGGAACACAGGAGTAAGGAGGGGTACAGGTGCCTGGCAGGATCAACAGATGAGTAGAATGGGTAGGTGAAGTTCAGTGGAGCAGGTAATCACAGCGAATGGAACAGCAGGTAATTTACAGCAGAAAACACGGTTCAATGGAACAGGTAACTTGCAGCAGATGAAAAGCAGGGAAGTGGGCACTTGCAGCCGGTGAACAGTTCAATACAAGCAGGTTACTTGTAGCAGATGACACAGTTCAATATAGGCAGGTACTTGCAGTAGGTAAACAGTTCAATATGAGCAGGCACTTGCAGCAGGTGAACAGTTCAATACAAGAAGGTTACTTGTAGCAGATGACACAGTTCAATATAGGCAGGTACTTGCAGTAGGTAAACAGTTCAATATAAGTAGGCACTTGCAACAGGTGAACAGTTCAATACAAGCAGGTTACTTGTAGCAGATGACACAGTTCAATATAGGCAGGTACTTGCAGTAGGTAAACAGTTCAATATGAGCAGGCACTTGCAGCAGGTGAACAGTTCAATACAAGCAGGTTATTTGTAGCAGATGACACAGTTCAATATGAGCAGGTTCACCTTAAACAGACGGATGGTCAAAGCAAGCCGGGTCAGATATCAGATTGGAAGCGAAGTACAAGGGAGCAGGCAGGAGAATCGTCACAACAAGCCGGGGTCGGGTGCAGGCAGATAGCAGATGGGTCACAGGTAAGCCGGGTCAAACAGGAACAAACACTACGGATCAGGTCTCACAGGTATAACGCTGTAGAGCAGACAGCAAAGACTATTGGCAAGAGGCTAGTTTAAATAGGCCGTTTGGCGCCAACACGGACGCACGCACGCGACCGCGCACGTGCCCGCGCACGCGCACCTGTGTACGAACGTAAGGGCGTTCGTACGATCGTGCGTACCCGCGACGATCGTAAATCAGAAGACCTGGAGGACAATCTCTTCATGCGATTTTCATGACAGATATAAAAAGATATTCAAAAAATTGAGAATGCCAATCGGCAGTGTTCAAACTCTAATCAAGAAGTGGAAAATGAGGGGTTCTGTTGAAACCAAACCACGGTCAGGTAGACCAACTAAAATTTCAGCCACAACTTCCAGGAAAATTGTTTGGGATGCAAAGAAAAACCCACAAATAACTTCAGGTGGAATACAGAACTCTCTGAAAACATGTGGTGTGGCTGTTTCAAGATGCACAATAAGGAGGCACTTGAAGAAAGATGGGCTGCATGGTTGAGTCACTAGAAGAAAGCCATTACTATGCAAATGCCACAAAGTATCCACTTACAATATGCCAAAGAGCACAGAGACACGCCTCAGACCTTCTACCACAAAGTCATTTGGAGTGATGAGACCAAAATTTAGCTTTTTGGCCTCAACCATAAATGCTACATTACACAGGAATCAGTGCTTTGCATAGCACTGATTGCTGTATAATGACAATGGTCCCAAAAATGTGTCAAAAATGTCCGATGTGTCCGCCATAATG
The DNA here is from genome assembly GCF_037356315.1 of Lithobates pipiens. Taxonomy (NCBI): domain Eukaryota; kingdom Metazoa; phylum Chordata; class Amphibia; order Anura; family Ranidae; genus Lithobates; species Lithobates pipiens. The sequence goes on along the minus strand of NW_027507686.1, from coordinate 185,650,953 downwards.
TCGCAGTCATGATAAAAATCACTGATCGCCGCCATTTAAAAGATACATATATATATATATATATATATATATATATATATATATATATATATATATAATTTTATTTTTTTATAAAAATGCCATAAAATTATCCCCTATTTTTTAAACGCTATAACTTTTGCGCAAACCAATCAATAATCACTTATTGTGATTTTTTTTACCAAAAATATGTAGAAGAATACGTATCAGCCTAAACTGAGGAAAAAATAGTTTTTTTTATATATTTTTGGGGGATATTTTTTATAGCAAAAAGTAAAACATAATGCGTTTTTTTCAAAATTGTTGCTATTTTTTTGTTTATAGCGCAAAAAATAAAAACCGCAGGGATGATCAAATACCACCAAAAGAAAGCTCTATTTGTGGGAAAAAAAGATGTCAATTTTGTTTGGGAGCCATGAGCGCACAATTGTCAGTTAAAGCGATGCAGTGCCGAATCGCAAAAAGTGCTCTAGTCAGGAGGGGGGTAAATTCTTTCAGGGCTGAAGTGGTTAAACCCCCTTCCTAACCAGGCCAATTTTAACCTTTCAGTGCTCTCACATTTTGAGTGACAATTACTCAGTCAGGCAACATGCTGCCCAAATGATTTTTTTATCCTTTTTTCCACACAAATCAAACTTTATTTTTGTGGTGAAAAAAAAGAGAGCGCGACCGGGGAGAAAAGGGATTATTGCGGTGCCAATTTCAAAAGAAGAATAGAAAGAAAACCATAAATTATATTATCACAATTTTTAATAAATATCACACAGAGTAAAAAAGTATAACAATACAATAGACAATATAAATCCAACATAGACAAAGATACAGTGACATACTAAAACATACAATGTATATATTCTATCCAATTATCAGACAACCTTAAATATAGAGCATGTTGGGCACAGATGGTATTGGCCTTTAGATTCTGTCTGATCAATCTTTCCCTACATGTTTCGCCATACCGATGGCTTCCTCAGGGGTGAATAGAAAACAAATCCAAGGAGGATAGTAGATATTCTATAAAAAACAGAATATAAAAAGAAAAGGGAAAACAAATCGAAAAGAAAAAAAAACAAAACATATACTGATTAGAATATATGAAACAAGAATATTGCACAATACATGTGGGCCAACGACATAGACCTAGAAACATCAGTTCATCCATCCCCCATCCCCCCACCCCTCAAATGATCCCCCCATGGCCAAATACCTACCCCTTAATGGCCTCGCATGAAAGACCGCCAGGACGCAATCATGCAAGTAGCGACCACCCCATAGCCACCTTAGTGTAGCTGCAGGGGGCTATAAGGGCTGAAGTAAAAACTAAAAAAAGAGAAAATAGAGAAATATAAATATAAAAGGAGAAGAAATAAATGAAAAAGGAAAAAGAAGTATATAAATATATAACTTCATAATGTCCATCGGTATGGCGAAACATGTAGGGAAAGATTGATCAGACAGAATCTAAAGGCCAATACCATCTGTGCCCAACATGCTCTATATTTAAGGCTGTCTGATAATTGGATAGAATATATACATTGTATGTTTTAGTATGTCACTGTATCTTTGTCTATGTTGGATTTATATTGTCTATTGTATTGTTATACTTTTTTACTCTGTGTGATATTTATTAAAAATTGTGATAATATAATTTATGCTTTTCTTTCTATTCTTCTTTTGAATTTGGCACCGCAATAATCCCTTTTCTCCCCGGTCGCGCTCTCTTTTTTTTCATACAATTTGGGGATGAGGTGCAGTATTAGTTAATTGACTCCTTGCCACGCACAATCACACATTTATTTTTGTGGTATTTGATCACTACTGAGCCTGGTATGGACTAAGGGCGGGGGACCCACGCCAATTTTTCTTCTTGATATTTCATCTATATTGCTGGGAGCCGGTAATACATTACAGCCACAAGCAAGTTTGAATTAAATTTTTTCCTTTAGAAATGTAATTTTGCTGCGGAACTGTTCTACACATTGCACAGATGCGCCACTTTACAGGCAGACTAAGGGGACCCCCCCAGGTATGACATTTAAAGGAATATTTCATTTTTATTGTTTCACTTTAAGCATTATTAAAATCATTGCTCCTGAAAAAACGGTTGTTTTTTAAAACTTTTTTTTGCATTGATACATGTGGCAGTACCCAGGTCCCCATACACATTTTATGGCAATAACTTGCATATAATCCTTTGAAATTAGCACTTTTGATTTTTCATCTTCGTGTCTCATAGACTTTAATAGGATTTGCATGTTTGCTAGAACTTTTTGCTTGTTCGCATGCTCTGGTGCAAACCGAACCGGGGGGCCCATCCCTAGCTGACAGCTGTGTGTGTTTATACAGGCTTTTCTGTGATATTTTTTCAGATAAGGATGTGTATATAAATGTTAGCAATAGCATGGAATATTGGGGGAACCTGGACCAAAAGAATGTTACTTTTTTTTTTAATGACCACATATATTCAACAACTGTTTTTCTGGTGACAAAAAAACAAACCGCATAAGTAGCCTTAACCTCTAGCAGCCAGGTACATGACATCAGCCATGTTTTTGTTCCTGTGTGTGACCACTCTTCTCTTGCCAGCATTTCACAGATAAGTACCATGAAAACTTCACATCCCATGAATCCCATGCAATGGAAAATTTTATTGGATGTGCTTCTGCAAAAGCAGTGATTTTAATCAACATATGGGATGGAATCAGTACTGGAGTTAAAGCACTGGAGAGGGGACAATATGTTTTTCCAGGGGATTTTAATAGACATGTAACTAAATGTATTTGGTGATTTCTAATATTGGTTGAAGTGCTTCTTTATAATTAGGCCTAATTTCTTTAGGTACATTCCCTTTGTGATAGAGCACAAGAGTTGTATTTACTGAACCTGTGATTTAGCCAGGCAGAGAAGAGCAACAGGCTTATTTTAAATCTGAACTCTGAGCAACTTTTTTTTCCCATATATTGGGGCTGTGCTCTCACTACATGGGTTAACTGCTCGTTTTTGTCTAGGGGATTGGAGAGCTGAGATATACTCACCTAATCCTCCAATTATTCCAGTGCAGGACCGGTCCCTGTGGCGTCAGCCCCACCCCCTGCACCTTACCAATGGTCTATTGGTCTTGTGCAGTGGAACAATCCTAATGTCATCACACCCATAGACTGACTCTTTGACATGAAGACTTTGGAAACAGTCCACTGCTGGTTGTTTTTGGAAGGATTGGGTGAGTATAGGTGCTGTGTTCACCCCTAGATAAATCATGCTGTTAACCCATATGTCAGGGCCTGGATTTGAACCCGGAACCTCTGCTGTGTCAGGTGATGTTTCTACTTGCTGAGCTACCTGGAATGCTAGACATTCCTTGAATGATCCTGTCTGAAACCTTGTTTGTCTTGAACCCTGAGCACTTTGCTCCTCCCATGAACTTCCTGTTTGCCAGAATATTGTGCTTTCTCCAGCCAGGATCTTGCTCTTGTCTTCCCTGCTGCCATCCATATTTTGCTACCATTTAATATCAACCCCTGGCTTCCTCGACTATGCTTTTTTCCGGATCCCAACCTTCAACTTTTCACTACTGACCTTTTGGCTTGTTTACTGACTACACTTCTGTTTGATCCCTACCTGCTTATTCACTACTGACCCTGGCTTGCTCACCTCCTGGTGGGGCTTTCCTGAGGACCGCAAACTGGTATTAACATGCAGAAAAGTCCATATCCACCATCAGGAGCTCTGGTGAACATCGGCTGGTGCTTAGACTCTGCAAGACCTTAGACTCAGATGAGCCCACGTCATCCACCAGGGTGACTGCCTGTATACCTATCCTGCTGGTCGGTGGTAGTTCTGCTACTGTTATAGCAACTGGTCCCACTGCATGGGGAAAAAAATTGACCAGAGTTAGGCCTTAAGGCAGCCCATTGCAGCAGCTTTTGCTTACTGTCCTTTTGTTCTCCCAGAGCTCCATTCAGCAATCAAAGCAAAACAAAATCCCTGGGTAGCACTAACTGGCCGATGCTATTTCATAGCTGAATGTCCCAATGAAATATATGAAATGAAAGTGAATCAAACGTATGTAGCTAGGTGCCGGTGCTAGAGGTGCTAGAGGTGCTAGGTGCTAGAGTACAGAAACATGGAAAAGGCGAGGTTGAGCTGCATGTGTCTCCAGTCAACAGAGAGACAATTATAGCCAAAAAAGCCTATGGCTTCCTATGCAGAATGCAGAGGATGATGGGAATTAAAGTCTGGGACAGCAACCATAGAATGGTTTTCATGGATTCTTTGAACTGCAATTCCCAAGAGAACCTTGAAGCAGAGGTGGAGTGGTGGAATAGCTTTTTACCAGACTGTTTTCTTTTTGCAGCACGGGAGCAAAGGTGTGCACATCAGTCCTGGTGCATATGGTGAATGACCAGATTGAGAGACTGAGACCTGGGGGTGGAGACACCTGGGCAGCACAGCACAGAACGCAATGACCACATCTGCACCACTATCACAGGGAGAATGGAGCACACTCTCACCCTCTACTACCCAACACTGATCACCAGAGGCATTCTGTGGAGAGACTGAGGGGGCCCACTTCTACAGCAAGATTTCATTGCAGGGACTGAAGGGGGGGCTCACTGTAGATTTTTCACTTGGTTAGTTGGGACCGAGTTACTGGAGGCAGGAAATTAAGTTTTGTTTTTTACTTTTTTTCACTGTGGTTTTCAGATGTGTACATGGGCTGGGGGCTTATGTAACGGCGCTTTGCCCAGTGGCCACTATGGGTGCGTGCGCGCCTCCGCACGCCCCCGGAGCTGATGCGAGTGCCCGGTGGGTGCAATGACCGCCAGGCTCCCGCAATCGCTCGTGACACACCAAAAACCAGGATCCCGATTCTCTGAGGGGAGAGGAGACTGATCGTGTGTTCATACAAAGTATTAACAGCGATCTATCATCTCCCCTAGATAGTCCCATCCCCCTTCAGTTAAAACACAGAGAGGCAACACAGTTAACCCCTTGATCGCCCCCTAGTGTTAACCCCTTCCCTGCCAGTGAAATGTTTACAGTAATCAGTGCATTTTTATAGCACTAGTCGCTGTATAAATGCCAATGGTACCAAAAATGTGTCAAAAGTGTCCGATGTGTTTGCCATAATGTCGCAGTCCCGATAAAAATCGCAGATCAATGCCCTTACTGGAAAAAAATAAAATAAAATAAAAATCCAATAAATCTATCCACTATTTTGTAGACGTTATAACTTTTGCACAAACCAATCAATATACGCTTATTGCAATCTTTATTACCAAAAATATGTAGAAGAATACATATCAGCATAAACTGAGAAAAATAGCTGTTAAAAAAATGGGGATATTTATTATAGCAAAAAGTACAAAATGTTGTGTTTTTTTTCAAAATTGTCGCTATTTTTTGGTTTAAAGAGCAAAAAATAAAAACCGCAGAGATGATGAAATACCACCAAAAGAAAGCTCTATTTGTAAGAAAAAAATTATATGAATTTTATTTAGGTAGAGTGCCGCACAACCGCGCAATTGTCAGTTAAAGCGACGCAGTGCCGAATCGCATAAAATGGCCTAATCTTCCGGGGCTGAAGCGGTTAATAGACAGCATATAATTTGTTTTGTCTATGCTCATTTGTCTTTTCACTTTTCATTGCAACTGTGTTTTCAATATAAATATCTCTCAACAACCATAGAAAGATTATGTTTTTAAATGTATATTAGCACATGATAATCTAAATTTGTTTCACTAACAGTAAATAACCCTATTGCAACAGGGAGGTCAGTAATAAAGACTACAGCTGCTGCAGATTCTCTTGGGTTGCAGAGTTTTTAATTACGGTTCCGCTTCATGAGTTTGTAAGGCATTGGTCCAGAAAACAGAGTATGATGGACAGCTTGCTTCCCCAGGAGATTCTGACGATTTACTCACCCAAGTCAAAGTTCAAGAGTGATTGCTCGGCCCTGCCTGTGTAAATAATGGGAAGATTATTGGCTACCCTGGACCAGTTAGAACAATTCTTTCCACACTGATACAGTGGTGTGAAAAAGTGTTTGCCCCCTTCCTCATTTCCTGTATCTTTGCATGTTTGTCACACTTAAGTGTTTCGGAACATCAAACCAATTTAAACAATAGTCAAGCACAACACAAGTAAACACAAAATGCAATTTGTAAATGAAGGTGTTTATTATTAAAGGTGAAAAAAAATCCAAACCATCATGGCCCTGTGTGAAAAAGTGATTGCCCCCTAAACCTAATAACTGGTTGGGCCACCCTTAGCAGCAACAACTGCAACCAAGCGTTTGCGATACCGTGCAATGAGGCTTTTACAGCGTCCTGGAGGAATTTTGGCCCACTCATCTTTGCAGAATTGTCCTAATTCAGTTACATTAGAGGGTTTTCGAGCATGAACGGCCTTTTTAAGGTCATACCACAACATCTCAATAGGATTCAGGTCAGGACTTTGGCTAGGCCACTCCAAAGTCTTCATTTTGTTTTTCTTCAGCCATTCGGTGGTGGACTTGCTGGTGTGTTTAGGATCATTGTCCTGCTGCAGAACCCAAGTTTGTTTCAGCTTGAGTACACGAACAGATGGTCGGACATTCTCCTTCAGGATCTCTTGGTAGACAGCAGAATTCATAGTTCCTTTTATCACGGCAAGTCTTCCAGGTCCTGAAGCAGCAAAACAGCCCCAGACCATCACACTACCACCACCATATTTTACTGTTGGTATAATGTTCTTTTTATGAAATGCAGTGTTCCTTCTACGCCAGATATACTTGGACACACACCTTCCAAAGAGTTCCACTTTTGTCTCATCGGTCCACAGAATGTTGTCCCAAAAGTCTTGGGGATCATCAAGATGTGTTGTGGAGAAATTGAGACGAGCTTTGATGTTCTTTTTGCTCAGCAGTGGTTTTCTCCTTGGAACTCTGCCATGCAGGCCATTTTTGCCCAGTCTTTTCCTGATGGTGGAGGCATGAACGCTGACCTTAACTGAGGCAAGTGAGGCCTGCAGTTCCTTGGACGTTGTTGTGGGGTCTTTTGTGACCTCTTGGATGAGTCGTCGCTGCGCTCTTGGGGTCATTTTGGGCGGCCGCCAATCCTGGGAAGGTTCACCACTGTTCCATGTCTTCGCCATTTGTGGATAATGGCTCTCACTGTGGTTCGCTGGATTCCCAAAGCTTTGGAAATGGCTTTATAACCCTTTCCAGACTGATAGAACTCAATTACTTTCTTTCTCAATTGTTCCTGAATTTCTTTGGGTCTCGGCATGATGTGTAGCTTTTAAGGATCTTCTGGTGGACCTTACTGTGTCAAGCAGCTCCTATTTAAGTGATGCCTTGATTGTGAACAGGTGTGGCAATAATCAGGCCTGGGTGTGGCTAGAGAAATTGAACTCAGGTGTGGACAACCACAGTTATAGTATGTTTTAACAAGGGGGGCAATCACTTTTTCACACAGGGCCATGATGGTTTGGATTTTTTTTCACCTTTAATAATAAACACCTTCATTTACAAATTGCATTTTGTGTTTACTTGTGTTGTCCTTGACTATTGTTTAAATTGGTTTGATGTTCCGAAACACTTAAGTGTGACAAACATGCAAAGGAACAGGAAATGAGGAAGGGGGCAAACACTTTTTCACACCACTGTATATGTCAGCATAAAAATAACAAAAACACATATTTTGTGTGTGGTAAGTTTACAAAGACTGACAAGCAGTGGATAGACATTGGTTCGCTTGCCAGTGTACATTATTCCGTTTCAGGGTTAGAATCCGAGGCGCACCAGTACTGTATGGTGAGTTGGTGAATGCATTCACATTATAGGGTAGGATGCAGGACATGACTGTAATGAGGGTATTATTTTTTAGATTTTTACATTCTCACATTTTCTTGATCAGTTTTTGTTCAAATCCTCTGATATATTCTCATGCACCAATCATATAGTAATGGGCAAAAGGAAATGTATCTGTTCTTCACATCCTGGTGCAGCTGTTTGAATTGGTAACCCTTCCCAGATGTTTCCACTCTTTATATCCTGGTTTTGTAAGGTGATGGTGTAGAAGGGAATCTCTCCAATAACTTCACAGACAGCAGTAAAAACCTAGCAAAAGTTCTTTAGGTCAAAAGGCAGCGTCTTGTAGTCCAGGGGTTGGCAACAGGTCAATCACATTCTACCTTTCGATTGTGACTATGTGATGGGTAGATCACAACCCCCTTGTGCCAGCTGCTCATTTCTGACCCCACCTGCCACCTCTCAGACCTCAGATAAGAAAAGCAATAATAACTAATAAAATGTCTTTCAAGCTACTGCCAAGATAGTATGTGATAAGCCGCGTACACATGGGCGGACTGTCTGGCCAACTTAGTCCGTCGAAACACATTTCAGCGGACAGTCCGCTCGTGTGTGGGCTTCAGCGGACTTTTTCAGCGGACAGTCTGGCGGACTAAGTATTTCGGAATTTCCGTAATATTGTCCGTCGTACTTTGGTTTCAGGGGACAATCCGCTCGTGAGTAGGCTAGTTAGACGGACTAAGTATGGCGCATGCTCAGAAAGGATTTACACGGCGAAAGGTTGCATTGCTGTGTATTGGACTTCCTATTTCTAGTCCCGTCGTACGTGCTGTACACGTCATCGTGCAAACTTTCGACGGACTGTTTGTGCATCCGTGTGTGGTCAAGTCCGTTCATTCGAAAGTAGGATGGACTGTCCGTCGGATTGTCTGACGGACTAAGTTGGCCATACAGTCCGCCCGTGTGTACGCGGCTTTAGACTTGTGCACAATGGAAAATTCTGTTTAGTTTTGGTTCGTTGTCATTCGCAAAATACATCATTTCGTTCTGTTATATTCATTATGTTACGTTAATAAGTTTTCAGATAATTTGTTATTTCTGTAGAGTGTCGATATTCGTTATACTGAATCTCAAATCATGTGGAATTCATTCGTTATATGCTCTATAATTTCGTTTGTATTCGTTGAAATTCGATATTCATGTATATGTTTATATATAATATATATATATATTTGTGATAATGATTCGTAATTTGGAAAGTCATTTGTTTATTGAATCTTTTAACACGCACAATGACAATATCTCTTCTCTTCTGCTCAAATACAAGACAACACCCTTCTCACTCAGTTCTCAGAAATGCACTTTGCCAGTAATCCAACCTCCAGCACAAAATGAATCAGCTGATTTTACTTTGAGTTGACCTTTTGTTTCATTAGATCTTTAACAAATTACTGAATCATGTTGAATTCATTTGTTATAGCCGCTATCATTTCTTTCGTATTAGTTGAAATTTGTTATTTTTTTGTTCGGACATTCGGATGCATCCGAATGTCTGAAAGATGTCCGATAGATACATAATTCGGCCGAATTTTGATTGGTTACGAAATGAATTGCACAAGCCTAGTATGTGACTTTTGTTCGGGGTGGGGGGGGGGGGGGATTGGGGGGATCTGGGGCATAGTTAGTTACGGTTGAAATTAAGCTGTTAAATTGTGGTATATTTAAGTGAAATTGTAATTTACTTGAAATTTAAAAAAATGAAAAAGAAAAGGTATTGTGGATCTCAGAGAAATCCTAGGCTCCTTATTAGCTTTGATGTGTTATATAACACAGCTGAACGAAAACCAGATGGAGGGGGGGAGCTCTGGGGATACATGTTTGTAAGGGAAAGGGTTTTTTGGTTGTTGGGGAAATGTGTGTTAATTACTTTTGACCTCTGCACTGTATTTTGCATACTACTGACCTTGCACTGTGCGTTACTCAATATTGACCTCTGCAATGTGCATTGCATAATACTGACCCCTGCACTTTGCATTACATACTACTGACCTCTGAAATCTGTGTCTTCATTACTGAGCCCTGCGCACTACATCACTTATGTCTGACCTCTGAACCCTGTGTTACATACTACTGACCCAAGCATTCTGCATTACTCCTGAACCCTATACTATGCAATACATACTACTGACCTCTGCATTACTTACTCCTGACCCCTGCACACTGCACTACATACTATTGATCTCTGCCTTCTGCATTACATGCATGCTTAACCCTTTGAGGTACAGCTCTACTGCCTAACTTTGTTCTGTGAGTTTCCCTGCAGAATATGCGGAACGGAAGAAAGAGAACCTACACTATATTACCAATATTGAGTTGGCCCATCCTTTGCAGCTATAACATCTTCAACTCTTCTGGGAAGGCTGTCCACAAGGTTTAGGAGAGTGTCTATGGAAGTGTTTGACCATTCTTCCAGAAGCGCATTTGTGAGGTCAGGAGCTGATATGGATGAGAAGTCCTGGCTCACAGTCCCCACTCTAATTCATCCCAAAGGTGTTCTATCGGGTGGAGGTCAGGACTCTGTGCAGGTCTGTCAAGTTCTCCCACCGCAAACTTACCCATCCGTGTATTTATGGACCTTGCTTTGTGCACTGGTGCCAGTCATGTTGGAACAGGAAGGGGCAATCCCCAAACTGTTCCCACAAAGTTGGGAGCATGAAATTTTCTAAAATGTCTTGGTAGGCTGATGCCTTAAGTGTTACCTTCACTGGAACTAAGGGTCAAGCCTAACCCCTGAAAAATAACCCCACACCATGATCCCCCTCCACCAAATGATTTGGATCAGTGCACAAAGCAAGGTCCATAAAGACATGGAAGAGCGAGTTTAGAGTGGAGGAACTTGATTGGCCTGCGCAGAATTCTCACTTTAACCCAATAGAACACCTCTTTGGGATGAATTATGAATTATAATAGAGATTGCAAACCAGGCCTTCTTATCCACATCAGTGCTTGACCTCAAAAATGTGCTTCTGGAAGAATGGTCAAACATTCCCATAGACACACTCCTAAGCCTTGTGGACAGCCTTCTCAGAAGAGTTGAAGCTGTTATAGCTGAAAAGGGTGGGCCAACTCAATATTGAACCCTACAGACTAAGACTGGGCTACACTAATATAGTGAAAATTTTCTCATTTTTGTTTTGCTAGTCCTTTATAGTCTAATTAGCAGGCTGGTAATGGGCTGGTGACCAAACTGCATTGCTTTGTGTTCAGACATGCAGGTGAATAGAGTGCAATTGCTCACACATTGGGATTGGGGTTGATGCATGGAAGTTTTGCTCAGTGAGTTCATTGCAGGCGCCGGGGATGCCATCACTGAGCTCCAACTTGGGAGAGAAGTGGATCTCCTGGAAAAACAATAATGTTTATGTGAATTTAGTTTACATTACGGATAAAAACAATCTCCCTCTGCTTCTCCTCCTCGTCTCTGCTCTCTCCAACATGTGTTGTTTTGGACTTTCAGAGGCTGACAGATGGGATGTGTCACGTTAGGAGGGGTGGGAGGGCGTCTTAAGTTTTAAACTTTCTCAATGAAATGAGGAGGTCTCCATCCCAGTGCAATTCACTGGAAAACACATATGAATATACTATATTAACCATTTCAGGGGCAAGCCCTTTACTTCTGGCTTGTGCATTCTATGCTTTAAACTTCTGTGAGTTGATCCAGCAGCTGCTTTGGATTGCAGCTATGCAGAATAAGCTGCATTTCTTATGGATTTATAGAAATGTCTTTTGCAGAAATTTTTCTCATCCCTGCTGCCAGTATTTTAAGATGCACATTTGTATTTGTGCATTTGGGATGAGCTTGGTGTTCGAGTCGAAGCCAGAACTCTGTGGGCCATTCGCTCCATATTCGTGTGCCGCTCATGGCCCACAATGCACTGCGCCATCGCAGTGCATTGCTGGCTCATGATTTGCCAGGCATGCACTGTGACTCCGCATGCTTGGCCAATCACAGCTCCGGCAGCGAGGAGAGCCATAATTGGCCACAGGCAGGATGCCTGTGGCCAATTATAGCTCAGAGGGGTTTAGTACACGCCCCACACTATATAAGACCGCTAGAGCGGCGGCCTTGTGTAGTGTGTTGCGGCCGTCAGGGAAAGAGCAGGATAGGCAGGGACAGTATCTTTGTGGCTTGCAAACCTAGCGCTGTTAAAGTGGGTGTTGTGTGCCTCCAGCACAGTATACATCTGAAGCTACCCTTTATTGCTGCTGTTCTGTAATACAGGCATCTGCAGCAGTTAAAGTGGGTGTTGTGTGCCTCCAGCACAGTATACATCTGAAGCTACCCTTTATTGCTGGTGTTCTGTAATACAGGCATCTGCAGCAGTTAAAGTGGGTGTTGTGTGCCTCCAGCACAGTATACACCTGAAGCTACCCTTTATTACTGGTGTTCTGTAATACAGGCATCTGCGGCATTTACAGTGGGTGTTGTATGCCTCCTGCACAGTGTACACCTGAAGCTACCCCTTATTGCTGGTGTTGTTCTGTTTCTGTAATACAGGCAGGCAGCTGCAATAATTACAGTCAGTGTACTGTGTCATCTGCTCAGTGTGCACCTAAAGCTACCCAATTGCTTGGCCAATCACAGCTCCGGCAGCGAGGAGAGCCATAATTGGCCACAGGCAGGATGCCTGTGGCCAATTATAGCTCAGGGGGGTTCAGTACACGCCCCACACTATATAAGACCGCTAGAGCGGCGGCCTTGTGTAGTGTGTTGCGGCCGTCAGGGAAAGAGCAGGATAGGCAGGGACAGTATCTTTGTGGCTTGCAAACCTAGCGCTGTTAAAGTGGGTGTTGTGTGCCTCCAGCACAGTATACACCTGAAGCTACCCTTTATTGCTGGTGTTCTGTAATACAGGCATCTGCAGCAGTTAAAGTGGGTGTTGTGTGCCTCCAGCACAGTATACACCTGAAGCTACCCTTTATTGCTGGTGTTCTGTAATACAGGCATCTGCAGCAGTTAAAGTGGGTGTTGTGTGCCTCCAGCACAGTATACACCTGAAGCTACCCTTTATTGCTGGTGTTCTGTAATACAGGCATCTGCAGCAGTTAAAGTGGGTGTTGTGTGCCTCCAGCACAGTATACACCTGAAGCTACCCCTTATTGCTGGTGTTGTTCTGTTTCTGTAATACAGGCAGGCAGCTGCAATAATTACAGTCGGTGTACTGTGTCATCTGCTCAGTGTGCACCTAAAGCTACCCAATTGCTGGTTTTCCCATCTCCCTGCAGGCCATTACTATTTCTGGAAGGCCAATAAGGAGAGGCAGTCATGAGCCAATAAAGGAGGGCAAGCAGGCTCTGTGTCTAGAGACAACAGTGCTGGTCGTGGACGCGGTGCATCGTCATCAGCACGTGGCCATGGGACATGCTTGTCCTTATTTTCGACAGCTGGACGTGTTGAGCAGCTTCATGGCGAAGACTTGGTAGAGTGGATGACCAAGCCCTCCTCATCCTCCTCATCCTCTCTCACTCATGCTCAGGGTACTAGCAAAGCAGCTGCCAACGCCTCCTCTTCCCTCGTCTCAATGTCATCATTCACTCCTTCCCTAGACCCACCATGTTCTCCTGAGGAGTCCCCCGAACTGTTTGAGCACAGTGTTGGGTACATGCTCCAGGAGGATGCCCAACATTTTGAAGGCTCTGATGATGATACCCAGCTAGAGGAAGGAAGCAGCATGAGTGCAGAGAGAGGGGATGCTCAAGAAGGACAGAAATCTGGCAGTCATGTTCCATAAGCTGCAGCATACTGCCAGGTTTGCTCCAGTGATGAAGAAGGAGGGGATGATGAGGTCACTGACTCCATGTGGGTGCCTGATAGAAGAGAGGAGGAGGAGGAGGCACATCTCCAAAAAGGCAGGATTCCCTCCAGGGGCCAGCTTAGGGGCAGCACACCGACTGAATCACACCGCAGAGCTCTGCCTGTGCAGGACATTGCCGCTATGCGTTATTCCAAAAGTTCTTTGGTGTGGGCCTTTTTTGAGATGAGTACATCAGATCTCACCGCTATCTGCAACATATGTCTCAAGCGTATCTCGCGTGGCCAAAACATCAGCCGCTTGGGCACCACATGCATGACCAGACATATGTTGACCTGCCATGCAGCTCGTTGGAAAGCGTACCTTAAAGACCCACACCAAAGAACAAAGCGGACCTCTCCTTGCTCCTCATCAGCTCGGATCTCCAACCCCACTAGACCTTCAGTCCTCTCTGAAACTTGCACTGAGAGGAATGAAAGTGTAGAATTAGGTGTGTCACAGCCAAGTACTTGCGGGCACTCTGCTAGCAGTACACCCACGTCCGATTGTAGCAGGAAAATTTCCCTGCCCCAGCTGCTGGACCATCGAAAGTTCACTCCCAGCTATCCACATGCCCTGCGGTTGAATGCTAGCTTGGCTAAATTTTTAGCACTTCAGCTGCTGCCTTTTCAGTTGGTAGACTCGGCCCCTCTTCCGTGAGTTTGTGCAATGTGCGGTTCCTCAGTGGCAGGTCCCCAAACACCACTTTTTCTCACGGAAGGCGATTCCAGCTCTCTACCGACATGTGGAAGGCAATGTCCATGCCTCGCTGGACAGGGCAGTCAGCGGTAAGGTGCATATTACCGCTGACTCTGATTACTGCTGATAGTCCAGCAGGCATGGACAGGGACGTTACCTATCTTTCACGGCCCATTGGGTCACTCTTCTGGCAGCTCGGAAGGATGCAGGACAAGGTGCAGTAGTGTTGGAGGTTGTTCCGCCACCACACCATCCAAAATGCTACTACTGGTTGTGACACACCTCCATCCTCCACCCCTCTTCTTCTTCTTCCTCCATGGCGTCTTCCAGTGCTTTGTCCTCGGAACCAGCGGTGCTCCGTAGGCGTTCAAGGGGCTACGCAAGTACGCAGGCAAAAGGATGCCATGCCGTGATTGAGCTGGTTTGTTTGGGGGACAGGAGCCCCACTGGGGCAGATATTTTGTCAGCTCTGCAGGGGCAGGCCGTGAGGTGGTTGACGCCACGTCAGCTTAAGCCAGGAATAGTGGTTTGCAACAATGGCACCGACCTCCTCTCCGCCCTCCAACAGGGACAACTGACCCATATGCCCTGTGTGGCTCACATCCTTAACCTGGTGGTGCAGTGGTTCTTGGACAGGTACCCCGGCTTAAAGGATGTCCTGAGGCAGGCCAGGAAAGTCTGTGTGCATTTCCGCTGATCATTTAATGCCAGTGCTTGGCTGGATGAGCTCCAAAAGGAGTTGAACCTGCCCAAGAACCGCCTTATATGTGACATGCCCACCAGGTGGAACTCAAAGTTAGCCATGCTGCAGTGGCTTCACATGCAGCAGAGGGCCATCAATGAGTACCTGTGTGACTACGGCACCAGGACAGGGTCAGGGGAGCTTGTTTTTTTTTTCACCCCACCAGTGGGGCATGATCAGGGATGCATGCACTGTCCTGTCACCATTTGAGGAGGCCACAAGGATGGTGAGCAGTGACAGTGCATGCATCAGTGACACTGTACCTCTTGTCCACCTGTTGGAGCATACGCTGCGTGGAATAATGGACAGGGCACTTGAGGCAGAACAGAGGCAGGAAGAGGAGGACTTCCTTGCCTCTCAAGGCCCCCTTTATCCAGACAGTGTTCCTGCTGTCCCACCCATCACACAGGAAGAGGAGGAGAAGGCTTGTGTCAGCATGGAGGTGGAGCCTGGCACTCAGCATCAGCAGCAGCAGTCTTTTAGGGATGATTTACAGTCCCAAGAAACCCATGGACTTGTACGTGGCTGGGAGGAGGAGGCTGCAGATCGTGTTGTCTTTAGTGACCCAGAGGACTCCGGACTGAATGCCTCAGCTAACCTATGCTGCATGGCCTCCCTGATCCTGCAAAGCCTGCGGAAGGATCCTCGTATTCTTCGGATCAAGGAGAGGGACCATTACTGGCTGGCCACTCTCCTTGATCCACGGTACAAGGGTAAGGTTGCAGACTTTATCTTGCCATCGCAGAGGGAGCAGAGGATAAGACATCTCCGGGAGGCCTTTCAGAAAGGTCTGTGCAACGGGTTCCCAGAGACTGGGAGGTTACAATCTCCTGGTCCTGGACAACGTGTTGCTGAGGCTTCGGTCAGTCACAGAAGGAGCGGTGGAGAAGGTAGCTGTCTGACCGATGCGTTTAGACAATTTTTTAGTCCGCAGCCCCAAGGTATGATCAGTTCCAGCAACCATCGCCAGCGTCTGATTTACATGGTGCAGGAATACCTAGGGGCAAGGTCAGACTTGGACACCTTTCCCACCGAAAATCCTCTGGGTTACTGGGTCTTAAGGATGGATCACTGGCCAGAGCTTGCACACAATTCACAGTATGCAATTGAGCTACTGGCCTGTCCTGCATCCAGCGTTCTTTCGGAATGTACCTTCAGTGCTGCTGGAGGCTTTGTAACCGATCACAGGGTGTGCCTGTCCACCGACTCGGTTGATCGACTGACCTTCATAAAGATGAATCAGTCTTGGATCACCACCAGCTACCAAGCACCTGAAGCTGATGTAACCGAATAATTTTTTTTGAAATGTTACATCCCTTCAAGACTACCTATGCTGATGCTGAGTGACTGTCCTGTTATTTTGACTGACTATCCTCTTCCTCCTCAATGATCCTGCTGATAGCTTGGAAGAACATTTTTGGTTCTGGGTGACGCCACCAGTGGCTAAGGCCCAATTTTTCAGCCCCTGTTTAACAGGGGCATGTAATTACAATTTTTGATGCAATGCTTTGCAGCAGGGCTCATTCCTGCACTCCAACTAGAGTATCTGGGAGAGGTTGCAGTGTCGTGGCACCAGTGCCTAAGGCCCAATTTTGCAGCCCCTGTTTAACAGGGGCATGTAATTACAATTCTTGATATAATATTTCACAGCAGGGCCCGTTCCTGCGCCCACTGAGAGTAACTGTGAGGACTTATAGTGTTGTGGCACCAGCACCACCATCGCCACAACCACCAAAGGCCCAATTTTTCTATCACTGTTAAACAATGGCATGTAATTACAATTCTTGATATAATCGTTCACAGCAGGGCGCTCCACCAAGAGTCACTTTGAGGGCTTACAGTGTTATGGCAACACCAACACCTTAGGCCCACATTTCTGCAGAGCATATAGGGCAGGCCTCTACTTTCAAACATCCAACTTAAAAACGTGTCCTACTTGCAAACAGAAGGAGACAACAGGAAGTGAGATGAAAAAAGACAGACAGCCCAAAAAATTATACAGGGGTGATAACCCTTCCCTATGTTTTCCAAAAAGCTTAAAAATTTATTTTTTCCGATGGCGAACCATACCTACACTATTAGTCTATTTGCAGACGATATTATTATGATCCTAACTGACGTGGAATCTTCCCTGGCTTCGGTCCACGAGACCCTAGAAATGTTCAATAGGCTCTCTTATTATAAGGTCAATGAAAGTAAGTCCTATATAATGGGAATTGATGTAGACACATCTATACAAGCAAGACTAAGCGCTAAATATCCATATGTTTGGAAACAAGACGGGTTAAAATACTTGGGGATTATCCTCACAGCACATACTGATGATTTATATGCAGCTAATTATTCCCCATTTCTAGACCTAATGCACAACAAATTGCAAGAGCTTTCCGAAATAGAAATGTCCTGGACTGGCCGCCTAGTGGCATTTAAAATGATGGTACTCTCACAGCTGCTGTATTTATATAGATCTTTACCTATCCCAATCCACAACTCCTTTTTTGTTAAAGCCCAATCTATACTTAATAAATACCTCTGGCAGGGTAAAAGGGCGAGGTGCGCCTTCAAAAAATTGACAAAATCCAAGAATGCAGGAGGCATAGGCCATGTGATACTGAAAGACTACTACTCGGCTGCTATCCTTGCACAAACCAGGGTATGGTTTTCCTGAACGCAGGGACCCAGATGGTTAGAATTAGAACAATAACAAACTCCAGGGCATAGTTTGGTTGACTTACTTCTTTCCAGCAGACATCTCCCACAGGTTTCCCCACACCTGTCATCAACTATTAAGGCTACTCTGCACACCTGAAATGCTTTCGTATCTCTAGAATTTTTAGAACAATCTCTAAAACCCATGCAACTGCAACTTGCTAGCCTATCTCTCCTCATTCCAGAGCTACACATAGCATACTGACGGACCAAAGGCATCAGTACAGTAAACGAATTGATGATAGGTCCTTCTCCTAAAACTTTCAAGGCACTACAGTTGGAGAACAATCTAGAAGATAGTGATCATTACAGATACCTCCAGATAGCTCACTTACTCCAAAAAATTCCCGTACACGACACGCTACTACCGTGGAGGGTAACACTTTACCTCACAAACCTGACAACCAACATCAAAGGGATCTCATTATTATCTACTCCCTTATTCACTCCAAAACTACACTTGAAAAATCAACTAACATCAGGGCATGGGAGCAGGACTTGGACGTGAGGTGCACTGAGGCCCAGTGGAAAAAAGCCCTACAAATCACCCTTAGCGAGACCAAAAGTGCCAATCTTTGGGATATCGCCCACAAGATAATGCTACGCTGGTATCTAACCCCGCAAAGATTATCCAAATTTAATCCCCAAAACTCACCCATGTGTTGGAGAAAATGTGCCAATATAGGTACGCTGTACCATGTCCTGTTGGGATGCCCTGGGGGTCACTGGCTCTGGTCTAAAATATTTGACCTTATCTCCACATTAGCTGGGACATATATCACTCCAAATGCAGCCTTAGCACTCTTATCACTTGGCATAGAAACCATACCACCTGAGGTTAGAACTGTGATAACTCACATCCTCCTAGGCAAGTGATTGGTAATCCTGCGCCACTGGATGAAAACCACTCCCCCGAATTTCAAAGAAGTAATAGAGACAGTTAATACACATGCCACCTACAAGGTGATGTTTGCCGCAACCCAGGGCAACTATACTAAAATGAAATCAAAATGTGACAGTTGGTCCACATGGTACACATCTATGCAACCTTAACCAGAATTTATATACAACCCTATATATAATTTATAAACAGTTCAGTGGCATAGCCTTCGCTAAAGTAACTTAATGTATGACAACCTTTGACAAGTCACCTTTTCCTGTTGTCCCTCCGTACGTCTAATGTTCTTTTGTGTTACATGTTCAAACGTTATATGATGACCTGCACAAGAAATATACATTTTAATGCGCACTGTCTACTTGTTCACTTGTTCACCAACGTGTACTGTATGTCAATTGCCTATTGTATAACTCCAATTTATGGCAATAAAAATTATTGATGTTAAAAATAGATTTTTTGACTGGAGCTACACTTTAAAAATGTACCAGTTCAAACTTACAAACAGATTCTTCTTAACACAACAAACCTATATAGACAGATATCTGACATAACGTCCAGAGAGGTTAACTACAAGTGCATGATGAGATGGCAGATAACTCCCGTTAGACTGCACAAAATGGATCCATCAAGATCTAAGTACTGTTGGAGGGAGTGTAATCTACCAGGAACAGCACTTCATATTTGGTGGGAATGCCCAGAAATAATGCTTTATTGGCAGGAGCTTTTGGTTTATATAGAAAAAATAACTGGAGAAAAAATTCCATACAGCCCGCTGAAATGTTTGTTCTATGGAGTTGAGGATATAAGTGGTAAACAACAAATGGAAAATAATAAAGGAAAAAATAAAAGAATTAACACGTTGGTACTTCTTTTGCTAAATGCAGCAAAAGCTTTGATTCCGGTAAATTGGACACAAGTTAAAAAACCCACCATTAAAGAGTGGGTGCAGAAAATTGAATATATCAATAACATGGAATATCTGGTTAAAATGGAGAATAACCAAATGAACAAATATTGGGCAGTATGGAAAAAATGGAGAATTTTTAAAAGGACTGAAACCTACATCCAGGTATTTATGGAATAAATTCAGGAGGAAGGGCCAACAAATAAGGGGGGAGGGTGGGAGGGGGGTTAGGATATACTTTTGGGAAAGAGGCGGGGAGGAGAGATAGGAAGGTTAAGGAAAATAAGTAGGTAAGACAAAGGGTCATTGATAGTAATATTAAGGTAATTTGTCTTGTCTGCTTGTCTTTTTGATATATGGTACTGGAAGATTGTTCTGTACATGTAACAATTTTTTTATGTGTTTTTTTTTACGGAAAAATCAAACAAAAATTAAATTAAAAAAAAAACACAACAAACCTACACAGTTCCTGTCTTGTTTGTACCGCCTGTATACTGCTGTTCTGAGTATATAGGGCCTGCGGGCCCCACGCCTTTCCTTTTTTTAATTTGGGTACAGGGTTCCCCTTAATATCTGTACAAGACCCAAAGGGGCTGGTAATGAGCAGGGGGGCTACCCATGCCATTTTTTTTCTCAATGATTTTCATCCGTATTGCCAGAACCAGACATACAAGCAGTTTTAAATTATCTTTTTTCCGTAAAATGTCATTTTGTGCAGGGACTGTTCTAAACACGGGAAACACGTGCCACTTCATAGGCATACTATAGACACCCCCTTGGCACGATATTTAAAGGAATCTTTCACTTTTTTGTTTTCACTTTAATCGTCATTAAAATCAGTGCTCCTGAAAAAATGGCCATTCTTAAAAAAAAATTTCATGTGTCCTTGTTGAAATATAAAATTAGAACCCTAGTGCCGCAAGGAAGAAGTGGCCTCTAAGTTGCTGTACTGTATACAATCTAATTAAACGAATCATGGTTGTGACTGTTTCCTTGCTGGAAATTCTGCCAGTACCAGCACTTCCTGTTTCAGGCTGACAGCACTAAGCTGCAGCTGCGTTGACTATTAGCCCCCTTATGCAATCGTTGTTTTTTGCTATGACAGGTTCTTTTTAAGGAGACATTAGGGGTTTGTTAGAAAACTGATCTCTCCCTTGGCCTACAGAGAAGTTAATCAAGCACAGATTGTGCTCCATTAACGCTTTGCTTCTTTTCCGCCCACAGTGGCCAGGGAAACTAACAGCAGAAACCAGGTTCTCACTAGCTAGGGGAGATCAGAAAAAGGACATTCACTGGTCTCCCTCCCCTCTACCTGCAGGTGGGGCAGCTAAGCCTGGGATACTTGGTGAAGGCAAAAATTTCAGGGGTCCATGGAAGCGAGCTGCCGGGTGTACAGCAACCATCTCGCTTCCATCTGGAAGCCAACAGTTGGCTTGTCAGATTTACATAAATCACTACAACAGCTAGGACTGTGTATAAAATCCTCCACTGCTGCTGATGTAAGGCCTATGTCAGTGGCAGCAAAAGGGTTAGATGTACAATAAGGTAACTGACATAAAAGAAAAACCTGGAGGCTCTGGCCTTTTCTGTATTTGCCAGTGTTGCTGATGGAGATTTACCCTCAATTTTTGTCTGGTAAAGTATCTGTCATCAGGACAGAAAGTGTACAGAAATCTCTCAATTAGAGATAGCAGTAAATGAGGGTTCTAAGCTTTCCTCCATAAGAGATATCAGTAGATGAGGGTTCTAACCCTTCCTTTCCTTATCTAAAACAAAAAAAAATTATAATTTGGCTGTGTGTACACTTTAATTTGGGTTACTGTGCTACACTTTGTGCTATGGATTGGCACTAATAGATTGAGCTATTTGAGATCTCAGAGGCACCAATGGGGCTTTGTCAGTGAAGAATCACATTCTCCTGTCACCACCTATACATACTATAAATACTGCAAAAGAAAAGGTCACTATAAATGGCACACTTAAGCCATACCATATTTTCTCTGTTTCACCACAATTTTTTTCTTCACTATATAAAAGTATATGTAGCACCTTTGTCCTAAACAGGGCTGCTAGTACATTTAGTTGTGCTAGGTGGTTAGTAGCCTGGCTAATTTGTAGTCTTGGTCAACAGTTTTTTCGCCTAAACTTGAGTTTAAGTGTGATCTCTCTCCTCTGTCAATAGGTGGCACTGTTGCCTTTGTCATTAGGATGGCAGATTACAGTGAATTCAGGTTATGAATAGACATGTTGTCTCAGCCAGTCAGCAGGACTTTTCTTTGGCCGCTGAGCATGCTGGGATAGTTTATTTGTAAGTGATCAAGGTTCTTTCCACCCAGGCTGTGGCAGGGTGGGTGTGTGCTACAGCAGCAGAGGTGTAGGCCTGAAGTCTGGGGCCTAACCACGTGTAAAATAACCATTGCCAGGAGGCAAAGGAGAAGCAGTTGCCAGAGGGATGACCACTCCTGTTGCCAGAGGCAAGCATAGAAGGCATGGAATTCTGAAGGAGTACCAGAGCAGACGCTTCACTAGCTGGGGACAATGAAGTAAGTGGGAAAGCTTCAGTAGAGACTTATCCAGAAGAATACAAGGGTTAGCTGTGAGTAAAGCTTAAAGGACTACAGCGGGTAGCTGTAAGTAGAGGTTGAAGATAGGTACAGCGGTTAGCTTTGAGTCAAGCCTGGGGGATCCAGCAGGTAGCTGAGAGTCCAGGAAGCCAGCGGGTAGTGTGGGGGAAGCTTGAAGAATACAGTGGGTAGCTGTGAGTTGAGCTTGAGAGATCCAACAGGTAGCTTAGAGTCTAAGGCCGCGTACACACGCGCGGACTGTTCGCCCAACTTTGTCCGCTGAACAGTGTCCGCTCGTGTGTGGGCTTTCAGCGGACAGTTTCAGCGGACAGTTTGACGAACAAGGTTTTTCGGAAATTCCGTAAAACTGTCCGCTGAAACCTTGTTTGAGCGAACAGTCCGCCCGTGTGTAGGCTTGTTCGTCAAACTAAGTTCCGCGCATGCTCAGAAAGGATTTACACGCCGAAAGTTATAATGCAGTGTATAGGACGTCGTATTTTTCGTCCCGTCGTACGTGCCGTTCACGTCATCGCGCACGGTTTCAGCAAACTGTTCGTTCGTCGTGTGTGGCCATGTCCGTCCATGCTAATTTTGAGCGGACTGTTTGCCGAAACTGTTTGACGGACAAAGTTGGGCGAACAGTCCCCGCGTGTGTACGCGGCCTAAGAAGTCCAGTGGGATACTACAAGCTAAGTTTGAGGCTCTACAGTGGGATACTGTGAGTGGAGCGTGAAGATCTACAGTGGGATAATGTGAGTGCAGCTGTTGCTACAGGAGATAGGAGTTGCTACTAGATACAGATCGCTGCATTCAGCTTAAAGGCCCTTTTTCTGTATTGCGGTCTCCCTAGTTCTTATTTTTGTCCAAGAAGTCTGCCAAGTTGCTATTGCATTTGCCTAAGGGTGTCCTGTGCCCTAACCCTCTCTCCCCTGTTCCTGTTAAGATAAATAAAATCTCTCTTTGTTCATTTTTTTAAGTGACTCGTGACCATCTTTCCATCTAGCACTACACCCACCATGCCTAGTAACCTGCACCCTGAGGAAGAATATTGGCTCTCCCTGACTCTGGGGGTCACCATCAGACCCTTAGAGGTCGGGGAGACCGCTACATATACAATTAAAATACTAATCAAATTGAAAAGCTAATTACACTACCTTGACAAAGTTCTTCTGTAGTTTTCCTTCATTGACAGTAATGGATAACACCTTGTTTGGGTAAAGAAAAACATCAGTCATATTTCACACATAAATGCATTCCTATGGGATAGCAGGTGTCTGCAGATGAACATCGTCCGTCTCCGCTATGGTCCGATTCTGCAGATGGAGGAAAATCCTATTTTTCTATCCGTCTGCATAGGGGATCGGATGAACACGGACAGACGGTCCGTGTTCATCCGATCCCCCATAGAGGAGAGCAGAGATCTGACGGGGCGGTCCCTGCACAGTGTGCAGGGACCGCCCTGTCATCCGCCGGCTCAACGGGGATAAAAGGAGCAATCCCCGCTGAGCAAGGGGATCCGTCCCATGTGAAAGGGGCCTTAGTTGTTTTGGCTGTGACTGCCACCAGCATTCCCAAATAGACACACTATCCACTTTTGGGACATTCATACACATGCTGGCATGTGGCTGCCATAGCGGGCAGCTGAGCCAAACCCCAACATAATGTGAACTTCAGGGCAATACAATACCTTTGCTTATGATTCTCTCAATGTGTGGGTGGGGGGAAGGGACTGACCCCCTTTTCCACCCTCCTGGCTGAGCAGCTTCACCCCCTCACTCCTAGGGGGTCCAGTCGCTGACCTACCTGTTCCAGGCCTGACAGCCAAGGGACGCCTGTAGCACTCTTCAGAGCAGCATGACAACCAAATAAAGGCCCCACAAGTCTGCATGTGCTTTATGTTCTTTTACTGAGAAGCCTCAATCAATACATGGCTCTTCCTGAGTCTCAGAGCCAACAAACTTCTTGAGGCAAAATGTGAGGAACAATTAATGTTAGACCCTGCCTTAAGCTGCTCGCATCTTTTGCAAAAGGGCACTCCCTGTAGCTCTGCTACTCTCCTCTGTCTGGGCTAGGAGGGGAGGAACTGAAGGATGTATCAACTCCTGAGGGATTCCTCTGGACCTGAAATGACCCATTGGGGCTCTCATTCTTTCACAGGGCTATGGTGGGGAATCCCCGGGCACCCCGCTCTTCTCCCTACAGCTGCTAGATGTTGCTTCTCCTTCCTCTTCCTCCCACTTCCCTCTCTGGCCCTGCTTAAACTCCCAACTTTCTCCCAGAAGGAAGAGGCACCTTAAAGGGGACGTGCTTTATCACCTGTCTACAAACAGTGTAGAATTTGTTTGCTGACTTGCTGATAAGTGTGCACCTTGCTTTAAAAAGCTAGTTATTGATTGCTGAAACACAATTATAGGCAGGTGCCTGTATATGTTACTGTTAATAAGTCTATTTAAATTCTTGCTGGTGAATTCAGGGGTTAAAGTATCTTGATGCATTCCATGCATTAATCACTTTCAGACCAGACCATTTTGCTGGCTTAAGACCAGAGCACTTTTTCCGATTCGGCACTGCGTCGCTTTAACTGATAATTGCGTGGTCATGCGATGTGGCTCCCAAACAAAATTGACGTCCTTTTTTTCCCACAAATAGAGCTTTGTTTTGGTGGTATTTGATCACCCCTACGTTTTTAATTTTTTGAAAAAAACGCATTATTTTTTACTTTTTGTTATAATAAATATCCCCCAAAAATATATAAAAAAAACATTTTTTCCCTCAGTTTAGGCCGATACGTATTCTTCTACATATTTTTGGTAAAAAAAAAATCACAATAAGCAATTATTGATTGGTTTGCGCAAAAGTTATAGCGTTTACAACATAGGGGATAGTTTTATGACATTTTTATTAATAATTTTTTTTTTACTAGTAATGGCAGCGATCAGCGATTTTTATTGTGACTGCGACATTATGGCGGACACATCAGACATTTTTGACACATTTTTGGGACCATTGTCATTTATACAGCAATCACTGCTATACAAATGCAGTGATTCCTGTGTAAATGACACTGGGTGTCACGACCGCTCGGGCACTCCGATCGTAGTCAAGAGACTCACCTGTAGAGATCCGTCGTGGAGAACTCGTCGTTTTCCGTTGACGCGCGCTAAAGCCAACGAGCGCACTCGCGTCAACACGAACGCACGCGCACACGCACGTAGGTCACGAACGGGGGCACGTCTACGTGTGAGGGCGCGCTGACCCGTCGTACGTCCGCTTGGCGCCCTAAGGCCTTCTTAAGTCACGAGTTCCTTTCCATCCGTGCTGTCTGGTCTACAGCGTGTCCGTGATCCATACTATTCGTAAAACCTGAACCTGTTATCTGATTCCTGACTTCCGGCTTGTTCTCTGACCCTGATTGACTGCTGCCTGCCCACGACTCCTGCTTGTTCGACTACGTTTTTGCCTTATCCTTCTGTACCACGCTGATCGTATCCTGCTGACCCGGCCTGTATCTGACTACCGCAGTTCCTGCTACCCACCTGAGTTCCTGTTCTACGGGACGTCTATTCACCAGCCAGTTTCCGCACAAGTGCTTACCTTCTACCGTCAAGCTTCGTTCACAGTTCCAGCCTATAGTCTGTGCCAGCTGACCAACTGGACCTTTACCACCTGCCAGGCACTTGTGCCCCCTGAACTGTTGAAATACCTGTTCCCATCTCCAGGGGTTCAATAGCCAGGGGATACGAGGGGCCGCTCCCTGCATTCCGGGTTCCGTCATCAGGTACGTGACAGTACCAGACAGCCATGTCCGAGCCCGCGCAGGGAGCCTCCCCCATGGACGAGCTCTGCCATCATCTGGCCGGCCTTACGCAAGCAGTTAAGAGTTTGCAGGAGGGCTACGGAAGACTGGAGGAACAAGTCCAGGCACTACCTGCTGCAGCACCGGCCGCTCCAGGGGCCCATGCTGCGCCCTCGGTAGTTATGTTACCACCGGAACCACGGGTGCCAACTCCGGAACGATTTACGGGAGTCCGAAGCAAGTTTAGGGCCTTCCGCAATTCCTGCGAGTTGTATTTTGCCTTGCAACCCCGGACCTTTTCTCTGGAAGCAACAAAAGTGGGATTCATCATTTCCTTGCTGACAGATGAACCTCAGACCTGGGCACACCGTCTGCTAGAGCGTAAAGACCCTTCTCTTGACTCCATGGATACCTTCTTTCAGGCTATGTCTAAGCTCTATGAGGACCCCCAACTAGCTGCTACCGCAGAAGCAGCCCTACGTGCCCTGCAGCAGGGCCGTAGACCAGTGGAGGACTATGTCTCGGAATTCCGGCGTTGGAGTGCAGACACGGAATGGAACAACGCGGCCCTGCGTTTTCAGTTCCGCTTGGGCCTTTCCGAGGCCTTGAAAGATGAGTTGGCCCGTGTAGGCATCCCCGGGACATTAGAAGCCCTAATAGACACCTCCATCCAGATCGACAGACGCCTGAGAGAACGCCGCCAGGAACGCTCTTCTTCGGCTACCCGTCCAATCTGGATGCTACCACGGGTGCCTAGTCACCCTACTCCCCCTGCACCATCTGCATCCACGTTGGACACTCCAGAGCCCATGCAATTGGGCCTCCTGCGCCCGTCTCTGACACCAGAAGAGCGCCAACGTCGCCGGACCAATAACCTGTGCCTGTATTGCGGAGAGCCAGGACATTTTGTTCATGCCTGCCCAGCCAAGATACGTAAGTGTCTTCCTGTTCCTCCTGTTCCCTCACCTATGCTGCCTGATAACACTTCTCATCTAGCTGTTCCTGTCCTTTTGCAGCTCCCAGGAAGGACTATCCAAACCCACGCGGTTATTGATTCCGGTGCTTGCAGTGGCTTCCTCGACTCATCCTTCGCCCGAAGACATAGGATCCCCCTCAGACCGAGGGAAAAGGGACTCTCCGTATACTTGGCTGACGGATCTACCTTAGGCTCAGGACCGGTGACTTTGGAAACTAGTCCTCTACCTGCTGTCATTGCCGGGATTCATCAAGAACTTCTGTGCCTGGATGTTATTCAGTCCCCGCTATTCCCAATCATCCTCGGCATGCCCTGGCTGAAGGCGCACAATCCGCGGATTGATTGGACCACCGGGACCATCGAGTTCCCCTCGGACTACTGTCATCAGCATTGCTGCCAGAATCCTGTCGGGGACTCCTCAATTCTCCTCTGTTCCGAATCTGATGATGATGATATTCGACTAGCGGTACCCAAGGAATACCACGCCTTCTTAGACGTTTTCAGTAAAAAGGGTGCAGAGACCCTTCCTCCTCATAGGTCATATGATTGTCCTATAGAACTACTCCCGGGGGCAGAAATCCCCTTCGGAAGAATCTTTCCTCTTTCTGAGACTGAGCTGAGTGCCCTAAAATCTTACCTAGATGACAGTTTGGAGAAGGGGTTTATTCGGCCTTCCACCTCTCCGGCAGGCGCGGGCATCTTCTTTGTCGAAAAGAAAGACCACTCGCTACGCCCTTGTGTAGACTACCGGGCCCTGAATAAGATTACCATCAAAAACCGCTACCCCCTGCCATTGGTACCTGAACTCTTCCAAAGACTGGGATCTGCTAGGTTTTTCTCGAAGTTAGATCTTCGGGGGGCCTATAATCTTGTACGCATCCGGAAGGGTGACGAGTGGAAGACTGCCTTCCGTACCCGCTTTGGGCATTACGAATATTTGGTGATGCCTTTTGGATTATGCAATGCCCCGGCCACCTTCCAACATTTCGTTAATGATATTTTTAGGGACTATCTAGATTTGTTTGTTATAATTTACTTGGATGATATTTTAATTTTCTCCTCCTCTCTAGCCATTCATCGGGAACACGTGAAGAAGGTACTGACCCGTCTCCGCCTCCACGGTCTGTATGCCAAACCAGAAAAATGTACCTTTGAACAACAGAGCATTCAGTTCCTTGGCTTGGTCATCTCGGTAAGAGGAGTAGAGATGGACTCACAGAAGATCTCAGCCATCCAAGATTGGCCTGCTCCCTCAGATAAAAAGGGAGTCCAGCGTTTCATAGGCTTTGCTAATTTTTACCGCAAATTCATTAAAGATTTTTCTGCCATCATCGCCCCCATCACTGCACTGACTAAACAGAACCAAAGGTTCCAGTGGACCCCTGAGGCACAAAAAGCCTTCCAGTCACTGAAGGACCTATTCGTCTCTGCACCGGTCTTGAAACATCCCGATCCTGCTCTGCCATATACCCTTGAGGTGGACGCCTCGGAAATAGCAGTAGGAGCAATATTGTCCCAAAGGCAGGGACCCAAGTCCTTACTCCACCCAGTCGCCTTTTTCTCCCGCAAATTATCAGAGGCTGAAAGAAATTATGATGTTGGAGACCGTGAGCTCTTAGCTATCAAGTCCGCCCTTGAAGAGTGGCGTTATTTACTAGAAGGGGCTACTCATCCAATCTTGATATACACAGATCATAAAAACCTGGAGTATCTGAAGTCAGCCAAGAGACTCAAGCCTCGTCAGGCCAGGTGGGCACTCTTCTTTTCCCGATTCGTATTCCACATAACGTACCGTCCTGGATCCAAAAATACTAAGCCGGACGCTTTGTCCCGAATGTTCAGTCAACCGGAGAACTTACCATCTTCTGACACCATTCTCCCGGCGGGGAACTTCCTTCTTCTTCAAGGAGACGTGATCTCTCAGCTCAAGCAGGCGTCCCTAGGCACCATTCCTCCAACTGGCACTCCGTTATCTTCCAGTGATGGCCTTCTTTGGCATGAAAGCAAGATTTTCGTCCCCCAGGCAGCCCGAACTCTGGTTCTGGCCTCCTGTCATGACCACCCCTTGGCCGGCCACTTCGGATCATTCAAGACCCTGGAACTACTTAGACGCACCTTCTGGTGGCCACGGATGAAGGACGACTGTAAAAAGTACGTACAAGCCTGCACCACTTGCATCCGAAGTAAGGGCGACAAACTAAAGACCTGGGGCCTTCTGAAACCACTACCCGTCCCCGACAGACCATGGAGAATGATCTCCATGGACTTCATTGTGGAACTCCCTCCTTCAGAGAACCATTCCACGATTTTCGTTGTGGTCGACCGACTCACCAAGATGGCGCACTTCTTGCCCATGAAGGGCACCCCTTCAGCCGCGGAGACAGCCAACATTTTTATAAGAGAAATTGTGAGGCTTCACGGCATTCCTGCCAACATCACTTCCGACAGGGGGGTGCAGTTTACCTCAAGATTTTGGAAGGCGCTCTGCGAAGCTTTGAAGATTGACCTGCGCCTATCCTCAGCCTACCACCCACAGACCAACGGTCAGACCGAACGAACAAACCAAACATTGGAACAATATCTTCGCTGCTTTTCGTCCTTCGCCCAAGACGACTGGGCTTCTCTATTACCAATGGCGGAGTTCGCATACAATAATACTGTTCATTCGGCTACCCAGCAATCCCCGTTCTACGCGAACTTTGGGTTCCACCCGTTGTTCCTGTCTGGTGACCTTCCCGAGTGTCCCGTACCAGCGGTCCAGAGAAACCTGAACTTCTTCGAGGAGAACAACAAGCTTCTGCAGGAGACCCTGGCCAAGTCACAGGAACATAATAAGGTTGTATTTGATCGCAAAAGAAGAGGGGAGCTGGACCTTAAGGTTGGAGATCGGGTCTGGCTGTCTACCCGGAACCTTAAACTCTCCTGCCCTTCTAAAAAGCTGGGCCCCAAGTTCATAGGTCCTTTTCCAATCAAGAGGAAACTCAACGATGTGGCCTTCGAACTCAAACTCCCGGAGTCCTTCCGAATCCACCCAGTTTTCCATGTCTCACTCCTCAAACCCACCGTCACGGATCTCTTCACCGACAGAATCTCTAACCCTCCGGAACCCGTACTAGTCGATGGGGAGATGGAGTTCGAGGTAGAGGCTATTCTGGATTGCAGGAAGAGGCAAAACCAGACTCAATTCTTAGTCAAATGGAAAGGGTATGGACCTGAGGAAAACTCCTGGGAGCCGGAGACCAATATCCACGCCAAGAGACTTATCCGCGCCTTCAAGAGGTCCTACCCGAATAAGTGGGCTCGTTTAGGCATCCGGAGGCTGCCCCTTGGGGGGGGGCAATGTCACGACCGCTCGGGCACTCCGATCGTAGTCAAGAGACTCACCTGTAGAGATCCGTCGTGGAGAACTCGTCGTTTTCCGTTGACGCGCGCTAAAGCCAACGAGCGCACTCGCGTCAACACGAACGCACGCGCACACGCACGTAGGTCACGAACGGGGGCACGTCTACGTGTGAGGGCGCGCTGACCCGTCGTACGTCCGCTTGGCGCCCTAAGGCCTTCTTAAGTCACGAGTTCCTTTCCATCCGTGCTGTCTGGTCTACAGCGTGTCCGTGATCCATACTATTCGTAAAACCTGAACCTGTTATCTGATTCCTGACTTCCGGCTTGTTCTCTGACCCTGATTGACTGCTGCCTGCCCACGACTCCTGCTTGTTCGACTACGTTTTTGCCTTATCCTTCTGTACCACGCTGATCGTATCCTGCTGACCCGGCCTGTATCTGACTACCGCAGTTCCTGCTACCCACCTGAGTTCCTGTTCTACGGGACGTCTATTCACCAGCCAGTTTCCGCACAAGTGCTTACCTTCTACCGTCAAGCTTCGTTCACAGTTCCAGCCTATAGTCTGTGCCAGCTGACCAACTGGACCTTTACCACCTGCCAGGCACTTGTGCCCCCTGAACTGTTGAAATACCTGTTCCCATCTCCAGGGGTTCAATAGCCAGGGGATACGAGGGGCCGCTCCCTGCATTCCGGGTTCCGTCATCAGGTACGTGACACTGGCAGTGAAGGGGTTAACCAGTGGGTGGCAGTGTAGGGGTTAAGTGTTCCTAGGCGTGTGTTACTAACTGTGAGGGGCTGGGCTTTGTTTTAGTGAACACTGATCTTTGCTCCAATCACATGGAGCAGAGATCAGCGTCACTTGTTGCTAGGCAGAACGGGGAGATGCTGTTTACAAAGGTATCTCCTTGTTCAGCCGCCCCCTGGAGACGATCGTGGGTATGCCCGCGGCGATCGAGTCAGCAGGACCCGCGACCGGACTCACGGGGGTCCCGACCGGCCCGTGAGCGTGGCGGCGCGCTCGCGATGGCAGGGCGGCATTTAAAACTGGACGTACCTGTATGCCAATATGCCTGCCCATGCCAATCTGCCAACGTACATTGGCTTGTCCCGGTCAGGATGTGTGGTTAAGGTAGAAAATTTCCCAGTAGCTGTGCCGCCTTCTCACTTCTTGTATGCGTTCCTGAGTCCTATCCAGTGCCTGTCTGCAGCGATGTTGGTCTGTGTTAGTCTCCTCAGAGGACACAGAGGCAACAGCGGGAGCCAATGGCTTATGCTGTTGTCAATCAAACCTTATGTGGGGGGAGCGGGGGGCGGGTCGAACCATTGTGTGTGTCCTTGGACACACACCACCTGGCTCAGGAGCGAGCCCGCAGGTGTACTGCCTTAGCAAAAGGCTTGTTATGGGGCACAAACAGGAGGAGGAGACAAAAGTTCAGCCGGGTGATCTCAGAAGAAGAGGTTCTACAATGCCATTGCACAGAGTAGGTAACTTTAAAATGCTTATTATTTTAATAAAAAAACATATCCTTTGCAACTGCTTTAAGTAAACTCTGTATGTGAAAAGAGAGTCAAGTGTGTTGATCACAAGTGTATTATTTGTGTATCCTAAGAAGTCAGGGAGTCACGAGTAAATGTTATGGTTAACCCTCTGAGTTATGTGTAAAAGAGTGAACATTAGAGTTAACCATTATAGCTAAGAAGAAGTTACAAGAGAGAAGGAGAAGCCGCCAACTGGGAGTGGAAGCGGTGGTGGGTGACCAAGGTTCTGGCAGTGAGCAGTAGCTTGGTACTTCATGCACCTCACTGAGTGGCAAGATCTCTATCTTTGAGCCCACTGCAGAGCAGAATCAATGTGAGATCAAATATAATGGCTTCCCTTTGTGTCTTCAGGAAGTTTGTGTAGTAGTTAAGGGGCCCTTAACTGCCGGTAACTGCTTAATGTCTGGCTACATATGAACAGGGATGGCAGTCATCACTTTGCACAGGCTGTGAGGCCTCATTCACATGCACCAGTCTTTCCAGCTGCAAGAATCTGCTGATTCTTGCAGCTGGAATCCAGTGTATGTCGGTAAATGCCCTTGTGAAGGAGGCCTAGCACTTTTGTTTTTAATTTCTTTCTGACCGTGTAATGTGTTAAGGCAAGGAGGGTGGGGGCCTCAACACTCACACACCACACACACACACACACACACATTCATCCCTGGCAGCTGAGGTTTCTATCACTGCGCATGTCCAACACAGTGGACATGCGGTCTCTAGTTAACATCAGGAGTCAACGGGATGGGCTCCTGATCATGTGACCACTGTGACCAACCAAAGTGGTCAGGTGATCAGGAATTCCACCCCACCTTAAGACCCACTTAAAGGGTGTAGCTGCCAGGTGGGAAGGGATTAATATAAAGTGTTGGAGCATCTATTTCTTTGATTTTAACAATAAAAAGGTAACAGAGGTTCCAAATGTTCCTCGTTTTAATGGTGTTGGATTTTAATAGACAAAACTATGCAAAAAACAGCATTTGTATTTAAAAGTTTCCTCCTGACATTACCATCAGTAGTTAATTTAGTTATGAGTAAAAAAAATTGCTGTTATCCCATCCATAGCACTGCCGACCTAGGGTGATGAAGAGCTTTGCAATGGTCTGCTTATTGTTAATGGCAGTCCACTTAGCTGTCTTCCTCGGAAAAACAGATGAAAGATCTGGAGAGCAGTGCAGTGGGGATTTGCTGTAGATTTCTGGCTTGATAACTAAAGGAGTTGTCTCAGCGCAGTGCAGATCTGTGGAATGGAAGGGGTTCATTAAGTAATGTCTGTCTGTGGTCTCTCTCTGCATGGTAGGGAAATAGACCTCATCTGAAAGTCAAAAGGAAAGGTCAGACGTAACATAAGGAGGCAAATTCCAGATACATTCTCGCCCCCTCACCCCTGTTTTTTTCCCTAAACCTTCCCCAGCTCTACATTTCTCCTCAGCCCAACTACCTCACCCCTGCAGCGCCACCCCCATACTTCATCTCTCCACTACTCCTCACAGGCTCCTCTTAATATAAACAAGAGCATAGACTTAACTTAGGAAACCAACAGAATGTGAGAGAATAGAGAGGAGAAAAAAACGTAGAGACTAGACGTATGTTATTATATGGCTGAAGATAAGAATGCAGACTAGCACTGCTCTGCTGTGCTTGCTACACAACAGAAGGTCCAATATTTTCATGTTCTGGATGTTTTTTTATCACCAGTAATAAATCTGTATTATTTAGTCCCATGGTATGTATGGCAGGTTTTTTCGATCCCTTCAGATTTTATCCAGAATGATATGCCAGGGGCTTCTATACTCTAAATCGTTGCTCGCCAAGCTAGTACTGGTCCTTTGTGCATTCGGGTACCATAGTAGTAGCATGGTCTGTGGCATTCATAAATACTTTACTAATACTAGTACTTTACTAATTTAGTTTGAGGACACCACTACATGGGGCAGGGCCCCTACACTAGCATACTGCAGTGGGTCTACTTTAAAGCCTACAAAATGTTTTGTCAAGTAGATTTCTAGGTAGACACACTATTTTTCCATTGTAGAGAACCTGTGCAATGTAGAACCTGTGTAGCACTACCCCCGAATGAGTCACTAGAATAATGCCCAGGATTCCTTTTCCCATCAGTTGCCCTGCAGCCGGGCACGTGGTCACAGTCACTTTTCGGCTCAAAGAACAGTCCAGGGGTTGTCTTTCAGATGTGTTTTTTTTGGGGGGGGGGGGGGGGGGGGTAACTTTGATGGGATTAGAGAATTGAGTTGGATACTCTAAAACTATGTACAAATTGGAGGACACTTATCTTCTATTGAACTATGAGCCTGTTGCAAACTTGAGGAGATTAATCTTTCTCTGATGGAAAGTTCAAGCAAAGTCCTTTCACTGGGAATTAAATAGACTAAGCTCTTCAGGGCACTGAACACTATGGGAATGATTTACTAAGGAGAGGCACTGCACCAGTTCATACATTAATTGGTGTGCCGGAAAAGTCATTAATCGAACGTGCGAATCGGTGCACATTGAAGTGCAAATAGCAATAATAAATACCCGCATATGTAAACTAAAACTGTCATTAGGGTAACTGCGGTTTTCTCATTAGTAATAGCGCACGCCCAATACAGTTGGTTAATTTCATCTCATTGGATGTGTCTTGTTAGGCAATTAGTAGGTGTTCTCAGTTAATTAACCCTTTTGATGCTAATCTCATTCCTATCACTTCTTTGAAATGTTTTTTTTTCTTTTTTTGCCCAAATATTTCAATACATTACAAAGAACAGAGAAGTGTTTCTAAACCCAATAGCCTTTATATGTACATTTATATATTTTCTAGATCGTGGCTAAGCGATGCGGTATCTTGTGGTCTTTTTTGATAATCTTTGGAGATTTCTACCTTTCTTCTTCTTTTTTGATATTTTTTGCAATGCTAATAATTTTTATATGCTAATGTACACATTGTGTATATTGTATATATTGCATATGATGTTGTATATTCTAATATAGGTTCTGCTGATAAGTGCACAGCTATATACATGGGGAGGATTGGATGTATGTTGTATCATTATTTCAATTTTTTCTTTTTCCCCCCAATATATGTATATATACAATACGCCCCTAACAGTTTTGTAAATATTTTATTATATCTTTAAAGCCTCCTGTACACTGGATGTTAAAAGAACATTAAAAACTTCAGTAGCTTTGCAGTGAGTTCAACTTTTTTAATATTTTTTAGCGTTTATTAGCATTTTTTAGCGGTTTTCCGCATTAGCATTTTAGCTGGGGGGTTTTTGAAGGAAAAACATTTTGTATTTTTTTTTTTTTTAGTGGATCAAAAATGTTAAAAGCTGGTGAGCGACGTTTTTGAGCATTTATCAAAGTTTATCAGCGTTAGAGCATTTTTGCAGCTGAAAAACGTCTCTCAGAACCCACTAGTTTTGGGGTTTTCTCATTGCTCAAAAACGCCATTGCCCAAAACTGCTGATAACAGCCTATGTGTGCATGGACGCATAGGATAACATGATGGAGAGTTTAATGACTGTAGAAAAAAATGTGTACAGCCAAAAACAGCTGCTGTAAAAACCTCAAAAAACGTCCAGTGGGCATGAGGCCTTAATGTGACAACACTGAAAAAATTACACTTTGCTACAATGTAAAGTAGTGAGAGTGCAGCTTCTATAACATTGTAAATTTACTGTCCCCTCAAAATAACTCAACACACAGCCATTAATGTCTAAACTGCTGGCAATAAAAGTGAGTACACACATAAGTGAAAATGTCTAAATTGGGCCCAAAGTGTCAATATTTTGTGTGGCCACCATGATTTTCCAACACTGCCTTAACCCTCTTGGGCATGGAGTTCACCAGAGCTTCACAGGTTGCCACAGGAGTCCTCTTCCACTCCTCCATGATGACATCACAGAGCTGGTGGATGTTAGATACCATGCGCTCCTCCACCTTCCGTTTAAGGATGCCCCACAGATGCTCAATAGGGTTTAGGTCTAGAGACATGCTTGGCCAGTCCATTACCTTTGCCCTCAGCTTCTTTAGCAAGACAGTGGTCGTCTTGGAGGTGTGTTTGGGGCCTTTATCATGTTAGAATACTGCCCTGCAGCCCAGTCTATGAAGGGAGGGGATCCTGCTCTGCTTCAGTATGTCACAGTACATGTTAGCATTTATGGTTTTCTCAAAGAACTGTAGCTCCCCAGTGCCAGCAACATTCATGCAGCCCCAGACCATGACACTCCCACCACCATGCTTGACTAGACACACTTGTGTTTGTACTGCTCACCTGGTTGCCGGCACACACGCTTGACACCAACTGAACCAAATATGTTTATCTTGGTCTCATCAGACCACAGGACACAGTTCCAGTAATCCATATCCTTAGTCTGCTTGTCTTCAGAAAACTGTTTGCAGGCTTTCTTGTGCATCACCTTTAGAAGAGGCTTCCTTCTAGGACGACAGCCATGCATACCAATTTGATGCAGTGTACGGCGTATGGTCTGAGCACTGACAGGCTGACCCCTCACCCATTCAACGTCTGCAGCAATGCTGGCAGCACTCATGCGTCTTAAGACACTCATACGTCTAAGACAACCTCTGGATATGATGCTGAGCATGTGCACTCAACTTCTTTGGTCAAGCATGGCGAGGCCTGTTCTGAGTGGAACCTGTCCTTTTAAACTGCTGTATGGTCTTGGCCACCATGCTGCAGCTCAGTTTCAGTGTCTTGGCAATCTTTTTTTTAGCCTAGGCCATCTTTATATAGAGCAACAATTTTTTTTTTCAGATCCTCTGAGAGTTCTTTGCCATAAAGTGCCATTTTGAACTTCCAGTGACCAGTGTGCGAGAGCGAGAGTGAGAGTGATGACACCAAATTTAACACACCTGCTCCCCATTCACACCTGAGACATTGTAACACTAACAAGTCACATGACACCAGGTGGGAAAATGGCTAATTGGGCCCAACTGATTTTAAATGACTTTTTTTCCTACAGAAATGACACTTTGTGCAGGGACAGTTCTAAGCATGGGAAACATGCGCCCCTTTACAGGCATACTATATACACCCCCAAGGTACAAAATTTTAAGAAATATTACACTTTTATTGTTTCACTTTAAAGCGGAGCTCCACCCTAAAGTGGCACCTTTCAGGGGGGAGGGGGGTGCAAGTACCTGTACAGTACAAGTTTCTGCACCCACTTCCGGCATAGATATCCGCAGAATCTACGGATATTTACGCCCCTTTCCGCAGGTCCCCCGCTGTCTGCTGGGAAACACACGGATCCCAGAGACAGCGGGGACTATCCTTATTGCGCAGCGCGACTCGCGCATGCGCAATAGGGAACCGGGAAATGAAGCCGCAAGGCTCCACTTCCTGATTCCCATACCCAAGATGGCGGCGGCAGCACCCGAGAGACGATCGAGAGATCGGCTTCGGGTGCCGACATCGCAGGCGCGCTGGGCGGGTAAGTGTCCTTTTTTTAAAAGTCAGCAGCTGCAGTATTTGTAGCTGCTGGCTTTTTAAAAAAAACGGCGGAACTCCCGCTTTAAGCATTATTAAAATCACTGCTCCTGAAAAAACGTCAGTTTTTAAAACTTTTTCTTGCATTGTTACATGTGCCCTGGGGCAGGACCCAGGTCTCCAAACACTTTTTATGACAATAACTTGCATATATAAGCCTTTAAAATTAACACTTTAGATTTCTCCCATAGACTTGTACAGGGTGTTCTGCAGCTTTTAGAATTTGCCACGAACACCCCCAATTGTTCGCTGTTCGGTGAACAGGCGAACAGGCAATGTTCGAATCGAACATGAGTTTGACTCGGACTTGAAGCTCATCCCTACTCAGAGGTCTGCAGACAATTTCTTGCACTTCATGGCTTGGTTTGTGCTGTGACCTGCAGTGTTAAATGTGGGACCTTATATATACAGGTGCCTTTCCAAATTATGCCCAGTCAACTGAATTTTTACCCCAGGTGTTATCAAGTTGTAGAAACATCTCAAGGACAATCAGTGGAAACAGGATGAACCTGAGCTCCATTTTGAGTGTCATGGTAAAGGCTGTGCATACTTATGTACATGTGATATTTTTTTCTTTTTTTTTATAAATTTGCAAAGATTTAAAACAAACTTCTTTCACTTTGTCATTATGGGGTATTTTTTGTAGAATTTTGAGGAAAATAATTAAATTCATCGTGGAATAAGGCAGTAACATAACAAAATGTGGAAAAAGTAAAGCGCTGTGAATACTTTCCGGATGCACTGTATGTGGTTGATTTTCATTAAAATCAACAATTTAAAATATATGTCCATCCAAAAACTTTACTGTAAGTTTTGATAGAGAAGAGGAGCATTAGAACCCCTGTCATGTTTTTACTGGCATCCGTGGTCCAGTGAAAAAGATTTCCCCTCCTGAGAACAACTGTTTTCTCAGACAAGAAGTTAGGGAAAGCAAATATTTACTGTAATTTTTCTTTGCTGATGGACTCCATGGCAGCATACATATGGGATAATCCTACCTCCACTCCTTCCACATAAGACCCCACCCCCATAAATATTTGCTCTGAGCCTCCTCAAGTCACTGGGGGGGGGGGGGTTGCTTCCATGGAGTCCATCAGGGAAGGAAAATTACAGCAAGTATTTGATAGGAACTTTTCAGTTTTCCTGACCGACTCCATGGTAGCATACATATGGGAACTGACTTGCCATACAACCAATGGGTGGACAATGCTAACCCAAAGGCTTTCATTTGTACTGTCAACA
This sequence comes from Lithobates pipiens, assembly GCF_037356315.1. Taxonomy (NCBI): domain Eukaryota; kingdom Metazoa; phylum Chordata; class Amphibia; order Anura; family Ranidae; genus Lithobates; species Lithobates pipiens. Next base: position 185,612,372 of record NW_027507686.1, on the reverse strand, counting down.
GACATGACCTGCAAACCAAAATAAAGAGGGTAAGGAAGCAGACTCTACACAATAAAGAGCCATAAACGTATTGATTGAGGACCATATAGCTGCCCTACAGACTATTTTGGGAACCACATGCTGCAAAGCTGCCCAAGATGTAGACCCACCCCTGGTTGAGTGAATAGACACTACCTCCAACGGAGCCAAGCCCTTGTCTCTGTGAGCCTGCTGGATGGCCTAGGTAATCCGTGCCACAATCATCCTAGATGAGGTATGTTCCTCTGTCCTTTCTGGCAAAAGAATGAACAGGCATTCTGAAGCATGAATGAAGTTGTAGCTTTGTAGATATAACTTCACAATATCTGAGGGATTCCTAGAACTGAAGCAAGGCACTGTTTGGCGTCAATTGAGGACTCCCTGTTTCCTGCTGCAATGGAGTCCATCAAGAAAGGAAAATTATGATAAGTATTTGATAGGAACTTTTCTGTTTTCCTGACCGACTCCATGGCAGCATACGTATGGGAACTGACTCGCCATACAACCAATGGGCGGACAATGCTAACCCAAAGGCTTTAATTTGTACCATCAACAGTAGGGGTGCAACAGATCGTCACCGCGTTCGGATCGTCACATGCCGCAATCCACGGAGCGCTCCGCGGTCTCGGCCTTAGGAAAGGCTGCGGCTTAGGCTTAGTTCCGGAGTGGCAGCCATCTTGGTGCACCCGTCGACCTTTTACAACCTGATGATGGAGCGATCACTTGTAAACAAACCGGCGTCATGGTGACGCCGGTTCCTCTCTCCCCTCTGTGTACAGATCTGTACAGTGGAGGGGAGAGATTGGATGGCAGCAAAGCTGTGTGCTGCATCTGTAGTGCCCACAGCGCTGCTCTGTGACAATTGCAGTCACTGCCATCCCTCAATACTCTGCAATACTCTGCCATACCCTACCAATTCTCTGCCAATACCCTGCCAATACTCTGCAACATACTCTGCAATACCCTGCCATACTCTGCAATACCCTGCCAATACCCTGCCAATACTCTGCAATACCCTGCCAATACTCTGCAATACCCTGTCAATACTCTGTCAATACCCTGCCAATACTCTGCAATACCCTGTCAATACTCTGCAATGCCCTGCCAATACTCTCCAATACTCTGCCAATACCCTGGCAATACTCTGCAATACCCTGGCAATACCCTGTCAGTACTCTGCAATACCCTGACAATACTCTGCGATACCCTGACAATACTCTGCCCATACCCTGCCAATACTCTGCCAATAGCCTGGCAATACCCTGCCAATACCCTGCAATACCCTGACAATACTCTACAATACCCTGCCAATACCCTGCCAATACTCTGCCATACCCTGCCAATACTCTGCCATACCTAGCCATACTCGGCAATGCCCAGCCATACCCAGCCATGCCATTTTTTATTTGCTGATCCGAAAAATGATCTGAAATATGATCCTATCCGTGACTCTGATCCAAGGAACGATCTGATCCGTGAGTTTTTTGATCCGTTGCACCCCTAATCAACAGACAGGACCTACAAGCCAAAATAAACAGAGGATAAGGAAGCAGACTCTACACAATAATGAGCCATAAACGTATTGATTGAGGACCACAAGGCTGTCCTACAAACTACTTTGGGAACCACATGCTGCAAAGCTGCCCAAGATGTAGACCCGCTCCTGGTTGAGTAAGCAGACACTACCTCCAAAGGAGCCAAGTCGTTGTGTCTGTGGGCCTGTTGGATGGAATAGACAATCCTTGCAACAATCATCCTAGGAGGAAGGAGAGTGGAGACATTGCTGGAACTGGCAGCAGAGGAGTTTTTTGCTCTGGAGAGCCTGCTGCATCCTTTATCTTTTGGTGGAGTGAAGATTCTTGGTGATATCTGCCCTGCCTTTGAGATAGGAGCCCAGAATAGGAGGCACCCACCATACCGACCGGGTTTAGGTCAAAAGCTTTATTTGCTTGCTAGCTGGTAAGCCTTCATTTCATACCTGTGATCACATTGGTGGTGTATCTGTTAAAGATTATCAACACTTTTGTTTTATTTTACTTTTCCAAAATAATTAGGTTTTTCTGAACTTTTGATCTATTAATTTGGGTGACTGCTGCGGAGGGACGGAATTATTTAGACTTTGTAAATTTTAAGGCAATTTAATTGTTTCACATATATGATTCGTTGTTTACAGCACTTTATATTTAGTATACACCCCGATGGCACTGATTTAGTACCATTGACCTTATGGGTACACACCTTGATGGTTTTGATTTTTCACTATTACTTAGATCAATTTATTTATTTGCTATTTATTATAATTTTTAACTCACTATTGATCACTGTGTTACTACATTGTTCAAACTTTATGGTTTATATTTCTAATTAACACTTGTGGTCTTTAATTGTATGTTAGTGCTGCTACATTTTTTCTTTACTTGCTCTTGTGTGTATCTCACCTCTAGCAGCTGCTTTGTTTTTGTTTTTTTTTCATTATTTAACTTTAGCGTGGTATTTACCTTTTATATACAGAGACCATTTTTTGTCCAACTGGACTCCTTAAAGAAAGTCTGTTTGAATATTTTGGACTCTGGGGCGATAAGCCGCTGAGATGTAGGTTTGATTCTTCTGAGCCCAAAACGTAATTGGCTCCACTTCCTTTAATAGAGAATAGGCTGTGAGTCCCCCTTTTTCTTTTAATGTAGGAGACCGCCGTAGTGTTGACTAACCTAAGAACACTGACACTCCCTTTGTTATATGGTGAAAGGCCTGTAGGCTGCAGAAGGCTGCCCGTAGTTTCAGAATGTTCAACACAATCTGTGAAATTGACAGCCCAGTCTGCCTTGAGCTATCCCTGACAGGCAGCAATCCCCCTCATTCTGTATTGCTAGCATCGGACATGATTGTGAACCAGGAAATGGGGCAATAGAATTGCAAATGAGCCAGTTTCTCCATTGCAGCCACCAGGGGACTTGCTCTCATGACTGAGGTTATGTAAGATGAACTTAATTCTGCTTCCTGGCTCCCACTGCTGGAGAAACCCCTTCCGGAAGGGCCGCATTCCCCAGCTTCCACTTGACCCTCAGAACCATAGACACCATAGTGTCAATCATTTTAGACACTGAAAGGGGCGCAGGCGGGAAGAAGACAAGGCCAGGAGTATTCTGTTCCAGAACATCGGGATTCAGAGTCAAGGCAGTGGTCTCCTTGATTATATTATACTGAACCCTGTGGCACATAAGAGACTGAGTGTGCTCCAGGTGACTCTTTTCCAGATTCAGCTGCCATCCAAATTGGAGGAGCCTTGAAAACTCTGGGCTCCACCAGCTGCCCTTTGTCTTGGGACAGTAGGAGAAGGACATCCACGTAACAATGCAGGCGTATGCTTCTGGTTTCAATAAAGACTATAACAACCAATAAGACCCTGAAAATACACAGGGTGATGTTGAAAGTCTGAATGGAGATGGTTTTGACCTACAATGAACCGTAGGAACTTGCAGAAGTCTTCTACAATGGGCACATGAAAGTAAGAATCTTAGGTCTATTGGAAGCAAGCCAGTCACCTGGCTGGACCCCAGATGAATCAGGGGCAATGTTTCCACCTTGAACTTCTCTTTTACTGAAAATTGTCTCAGATGCGCAATATCCAAAACCAGCCTCTGCAAGCTGTTCCTCTTCATGACCATAAAAACGCGCATCCCTTGCACGCTCCGAACTTTGTTCCCTAGACTGTCATCTTCCGGCCTCTCAGGTGGCGGTCCTGAGGCAGGGTTCCAACTTGCCAACTGTGGCATGGGTTTGCGGTGCTATCCAGCTTGCCAAAGATGAAGCTTCCTCAAAGGGAATGCTATATTACACCTGTTAGATGCGGGATCAGCAAGACCAGGCCTTGAACTTTGCGTGCGGCTTGTATTCCACTCTTTAAGGAATTCTTGCACCACATGTCTCACCAGAAATTCCATTTGCTGGAAATCACCCACCCCTTTCCCAACCGCATGGACATAGCATGGCTCACACAGACTTGCCTAGGTCAGCTTATCGGGGTATAACAACCTGTCTTCCCAGTGGTCGCCGTTGGCCGGTTTTGATCACGGAGAGGAAAAAGCGTAGGTAGTCGAATAACCAAACCAGTCCTTTGGAGGAGGACAAAAAATGAAAGTGGCCTCTGGCTCACCCATGGTTAACACATACGTATTCTGCCATGGAGTCGGTCAGGAAAGGTTTGGCTGGACTAACATTTTTAAGCACAATTGAAATCTCAATTTAAATGCACTAAATGCATTCCAGTTGCATCAAACGAAACTGTTCAATGTCTAATGCCACGTACACAACGACCGGTTTTTCTGTCGGAATAAACACTGAAGGTTTTTCCGATGGAGTTCCCAACAGAGTTCCGCTGAAACTGTCGTGCGTACACACGATCACACCAAAGTCCGATCGTTAAGAACGCAGTGATGTACAACACATACGACGGGACTAGAAAAAGGAAGTTCAATAGCCAGTAGCCAATAGCCTCCGTTTTGTACTTGCTTCCGAGCATGTGTGTTTTTTTGGTCCGTCGGAACAGCATACAGACGAACAGTTTTCCCGATAGGAATTGGTTCCGTCAGAAAGAGTTAAAATATGTTCTATTTCTAGGTCCCTCAGAATTTTCCTAAAAAAAAAGTCAGATGAGGCACACACGCAATCGCAATATATGATGAAAAGAAAGGACTTTTTCTGTCGGACATTCCGCTTGTGTGTACACAGCATTACAGATATTTTTTCTTTCTAAATCAGCTACAAAGTAGAAAAGCCGGTCCACTACCAGAGCTCTCCAAACAGCAAGGAGCATGCACTGAGCTTTGCTGATTGCAGAGCTCTAGGACCGACTCAGTGGGGGGGAATGGCAGAACTCTGCAGAGAAACTACTGCTTGCACCTAGAGAGCAAAGCTATACTTTCTTTAAGGCTTCATGCACACTGGATGTTTTTGGAAGTTTTTGCAGCTGCTGTTTTTGTCTTCAGACATTTTTTCCTACAGTCAAACTCTCCAGTTTGTTAACCTATGTGTCCATGCACACGTAGACTGTTATCAACTGTTTTTGGCTTGGGCGTTTCTTGGCTGTAAAAAAAACCCAAGACTAGTCGGTTTTGAGAGGAGTTTTTCAGCTGTAAAAACGCTCTAACATCAAAAAATGCCAAAAAATGCTCAAAAACATGCCTCACCAGCGTTTTTTAATGTTTTTCATCCCATTAAAAAAAAAAAAAAAAAAAACACCGCTAATGTTAAAAAAATGATGAAAAACGCTGAAAAACATTATTGCAAAAACTCTGAAAAAACGTTGAAAAACTCACTGCAAAACTACTTGCGTTTTTATAACATTATTATGAAGTCCAGTGTGCATGAGGCCTTAACCACTTGCTTACTGGGCACTTAAACCCCCCTCCTGCCCAGACCAATTTTCAGCTTTTGGTGCTCTCACATGAATTTTTTTGTCCTTTTTTTCATAGAAATAGAGCTTTCATTTGGTGGTATTTGATCACCTCTGGGTTTTTTATTTTTTGCGCTATAAATGAAAAAAGATCGAAATTTTTGAAAAAAAAACGCATTTTTCTTTGTTTCTGTGATAACATTTTGCAAATTATTAATTTTTTTTTCATGAATTTTGGCCACAATTTATACTGCTACATATCTTTGGTACGAAATAACCCAAATTAGTGGATATTATTTGGTCTTTGTGAAAGTTAGAGAGTCTACAAGCTGTGGTGCAAATCATAAAAAATTGATCACATCTGATGTACTGGTGGCCTATCTCATTTCTTGCGACCCGAACAAGCCGGGAAAGTACAAATACCCCCCAAATGACCCCTTTTTGGAAAGTAGACATTTCAAGGTATTTAGTAAGAGGCATAGTGAGGTTTTGGTGTTGTCATTTTTTCCCACAATTCTTTGCAAAATTAAGATTTTTTTATTTTTTATTTTTTTTTCCCACAAAATTATCATTGTTATTTCTCTCACATGGCATGTGTATACCACAAATGACACCCCAAAATACATTCTGCTACTCCTCCTGAGTATTCCGATACCACATGTGTGGGACTTTTTCACAGCCTAGCCACTTAGAGAGGCCCAACATGCAGGGAGCACCATCACGTGTTCTAGGAGCATAAATTACACATCTAACTTGTTGACTACATATTACACTTTTGAAGGATCTGGAGCACCAGGACAATGACATATGACACTCACGTGGCACTGATGGCAGATGGCACTGATACATGACACTGATGTGACACTGATGACAGATGGCACTAATACGTGCCACTGATGACAGATGGCACTAATATGTGGCACTGATGACAGATGGCATTAATACATGGCACTGATGACAGATGGCACTAATACGTGGCAGTGATGACAGATGGCACTGATATGTGACACTGATGACACCTGACACTGACAGGTGGCACTGATGACACGTGACACTGACAGGTGGCACTGGGGACACTGGCACTGGGGACACGTGACACTGACAGGTGGCACTGGGGACACGTGGCACTGGGGACACGTGGCACTGATAGGTGGCACTGGGGACAGGTGGTACTGGGGACAGATGACACTGATAGGTGGCACTGATGACAGATGGCACTAATACGTGCCACTGATGACAGATGGCACTAATATGTGGCACTGATGACAGATGGCATTAATACATGGCACTGATGACAGATGGCACTAATACGTAGCAGTGATGACAGATGGCACTAATACGTGACACTGATGACACCTGACACTGACAGGTGGCACTGGGGACACGTGGCACTGGGGACACGTGACACTGACAAGTGGCACTGGGGACACATGGCACTGGGGACAGGTGGCACTGATAGGTGGCACTGGGGACAGGTGGTACTGGGGACAGATGACACTGATAGGTGGCACTGGGGACACGTGGCACTGATAGGGGGTACTGGGGACAGGGGACAGACAGCACTGATAGGTGGCACTGGGTACAGGTGGGCATGTGTGTGTGTGTTTCACTGGGTGTGTGTTTTACTGTGTGTGTGTGTTTTACTGTGTGTGTGTGTGTTCTTACTCACTGACGCTGCAGCCGTTCATCTCTCCCTCCTCACATGCTGTCTCTGTGTGAGGAGGGAGAGCCGGCGATGAGAGATGATCTCATATGTTTACATATGAGATCACCTCTCATTGGACACTGCGATCGAGTGCTAAATGGCCGCTGTGATTGGCCATTTAGCACGATCTGTGATTGGCTGTGTCCGAGGGACACGGCCAACACAGAACTTCCCTGATGCATGCCCGCTGCAGCGCGCAGAGGGGAAGCAAACAGGAGGAAGTCCAGGGACGCCCTCCCGGCAGTTAGCGGCCACGCTGTAGCAGTCTTTTGGCTATAGCGCGGGCGCAAAGTGGTTAAAGAGAAACTGCAGTCTGCTCACTTAATTTGTAATAACAACATACTTTGCCTTTCTGAAGCTTCCCTCCAACCAATTTGCATATTATTTTATATATACTGTGATTCTGTACTTGCCAAATATGCTGCAGAAATCTCCCTCCACTGAGTCTGGCTGCATCCATTGTACCTGCGGGCAGCTGAAGCTGCTGCCTGTTCACTTCCTAGATTTGTCCAGACTAGGGTTGCCACCTTTTCTTTAAACCAAACCCGAACACTTAGTAACGCAGTGCACATAGCGTGCTGCAGCAAAATGTGAGTGTAGCCAAATTGCTTTTGCTGACATCATCACCCTGCCCCCCAGTGATGCCAAACCTGCTCCCAGACAGCCGCCCACAGCTCCCGAATAGCAACAGATTTGTGTGTGACTATCTTGGTTACTTGGGGAGCCACAGCCCAATCTAAATAATATGTCCAGGTTTCAGGTGGACTGAAACCCGGACACATGATTCAAACCCCAGACTGTCACACAGACACACAGAGGCACACCTGCAGCTCTCATTGTCCCTCTTATGACTCACCCCCCTTCCTGGCAAACTCTCACAAGAGTGAGAGAGAGAGCTGTGCATGATATCATATGGCTAGGTTTTTTACCAGACAAGAAACAGGAAGTGGGCTATAAAAAAAAATGTACTGGCAGAAAAAAAAATGTTTCACTATCCAAAGTTAAAACAACAAGGGCAGAAGATTTAATAGATGGAAAGATGAAAAAAAGGTACTGAAGTTCCGCTTTAAGGTAAAATAAGCTATAAGGTATTAACTCCCTTTGTTGTAATGCAGCTGGAAAGCATTTAGATTATTTAAATTGAAAGTTCAATTGAACTTTAAATGAAGGCATCAGCAAACAACCCTGGTTGATATATTATGGAGAAAAAGTTCCAAAAGTGACATCAGGGCTCTCGACTTTCTATTCAGACATGTGTGACCTTGTAAGATGAGCATATGTAACTATCTGCCTGATTGTGTAGTATTTGGAAAATGTGCAAAGTACTTGCTGTAGTGGGACATTCAGCCTTGCATCTCCAGCATATCTCTGAAATATGAAATATTTTAAAGATCTGCTGCACACTGGTTCGCTATTCACTGTTCCAACACAGCTGCACTTTATTACTCTTTTATCCAAACTCTAAAATCTACCATTGCCCCAATAACTAAAGTTTTATCAGGATTTACAAAATAAAGTATGTTTCCATAAAATGACCCCTGCAGAGTATTACGTTATTAATCATTTCCTTACCATATGCCGGCAAAAGCATATTTCATATTTCATTCTTCAGTTTCCTACAAGGGAAAACAGAGCACTGCTCTAGTCACCAATTACCTGCAGAACATTGCACAGTTAGCTCTTTCCATCAGAGGCATGCAGAGAGTTCTCCATTAACCCCACTTCGTGGGCTGCAGAGTGTTGCTCCCCTAACCTTTCAACCCCTCTCCCCCTCCTTCAGCACCAGAGACAAAGCACAGAGCTCCCAGCTGCCTCGGAGCAGGAAGCCCCCCGTCTCGCAGAGAGGGGGGGGGGCATGAGACTGGGGCGTTCAGTCTCAGGGCTTTCCGAAGGGCTCGAGGTTTGCTTTTTTGGAAGAGAGCCAAACAGGGGTTCAGCTCAGGATAAGAACGCGGGGGGCGGAGAGGAATAGGGGGGTTTGGGGGTCTGGGGGTAGGCAACAGCGAGTGGATTCAAGCCAACAGTCAAGAAACCCCCTCCCGTCCCAGCCATAACTTCTTCTTTAATAGAAAGCAGCCCAGCTTATCTTACAATGGGATATAAGGTCTTTTGGCTTTGTCTACCCCCCTTGTCCCCTTATACACCCCTTTGAAAATCCCAGAGATTGCATGCCCTGTTTTACTGCCAAGTTAACCTCCGCTTTGCTGGGTGAAATGTTTGCAATTCTATGCATAAAATACTTTAATAGTGGTTTTAGCCTGGAAAAATGTGAAGTAGCTACGATGTGGATTTTTTTTTTTCTCTTTGTTTCTTTTTACACAATGTATTTTTTCCTCTCTTATTTTCCGTTGGCTGGATCTAAAAACAGGCAGCTAATCACAGCAGCTGGGAGCTTGATGACAGCCCCACAGCATATAAATCTCAACTTAATGCAAGTATAAATCAAATGTATTACACACAGTAGCACAAGGAAATAATACAAAGAGAAATGCTTTATCTCTTCCATTTATTTGTATTCAGGCAGAGAGAGAGGATGGATAGGTACAGGACACTTACATTATGAAAAGAGGCTTTGTAGGACATTTGTAGGGCAATTCGCCCCATTCAGTGTCAGGAAAGCACTGGGCACACATAATAGTTCTCACCACTGTATTCTTTCTATGTGTTCGTTCACTGTCACCCTGTTCCCCTTTCTCAGGAAACATGATACCCTTATATGAACCCACTCTACAAAATAAATCACTTTTTTTAAGTCTTGCCCACCTATCCTTCAGTATTCCACTCATGTCTATTTACAGTCATTGCATAGTAACACTGCGGAGCTTGTTTATTAACGCAGCACAAAAAGCAACCAAAAAAAACACTGTGTAGTAATCCATCGCAACCGATCACCCTTCTTGTTTCATCGGTTAAAAAAAAAAAGAAGATGATTGTTGGTTGGTTGGCACGTGATACTGCTCCGGCACATTGACCTTTGCCTTGTTAAAAAAGCCTGCATCTGCTGCTACTTAAAAAACCATAGCACTTCATTTGTTGTAGAGTTCAGCAAGCAATAACACAAAATAAATACAGTAGACAAAATGCCATTTTGGGCATATAGGAGGTAACTATAGTGTGTATATATATATATATGCCTATCCCATGCAGGTGTTATTTTGCATGAAATAAATATATATAGTCATAAAAATAGATTTAAGTTTTACTTAGAAAGGTCAAGTGCCTCGATATTTTGTTTCATACTTTTGTACAGAAGATGTTATATATGTAAGTGCCCTGGTAGCCATCACGTAGTTGCTTCTTAGTTGCAGTAATTCTCTAGATCATACAAAGAGCATGTGTTGTGACAGCACTGTTCCACAATGCCTGGCTTCCTCTTCTGGAACGCCTGTGATTGGACCTGCATTTCGTCCAGCTCGCTGCCCTGGAGGCCATTTACTGTAGGCAGAGAAAAACAAATATAAGAAAGGTCTGTCCCAAAACTTGAAATTGCAATAAAAGAGTGAAATCAAAGGACTGTAAACCTTTAGCCTGGGGGGGGCTAATGCAACAAAGTGGCCTTTTCACGGCATACACAGATTTCTGTGGCCTAAAGAAAGTGCACTACATGAAGAGTGATATAGTGCTAAAGTGATTAGTGGGCATGGTGTTAATAAGTCATGATTTATTGTGGCGCACCTTATCACATCATCCAGAATCGCCTTCCTTTGTGACTCTTGGTATTTGGTCACATGAAATTACAAAACTACCAAAGAAGTCTGCGTTGGAAGACTGTCCTCTGCCAGACACTAATTGAAGGCCAGAACAGATTGCTATATATTGCACAGCATCTGTCACTATCTGTGGCCCTACTTTGAACTATGTCTAAATGGTGAAGTATCTCCATAGCCAGAGAGAAATTGTACTCTTAAAGTCGAAGTAAATGCAAAACCTTACTAACTCTAAACCTATACTCACCCCCATTCTAAGCATAATCTAACCCTGTAAAGAAAAGATCACTATTCTTACCTAGTCTGAAGCCCCTCTGATCTGGTCCCACCCTGAGCTGTCAGCAGTGGCTTCAGTGTGTGGGAGAGGCAGCCGACAATGGAAGCCCCATAGTAAGTCTATGGGTGACATCACTTCCCAGCAGGGCTTCCCAGGCATTTCCAAGCAATTGATGGCTTTCTCCTGCACACAGAAGGCGTCATTGAAGACCGGACCGGAGCAGCTTCAGAATAAGTAAGTATAGCGATCTTTTCTGTACATGGTTAGATAGATCAGGCTTAGAATAGGGGTGGGAGTATTTTTTTAGAGTTAGTTAGGTTTTGCCTAACTAAGTCTAGGAGTTTCAGTCTCCTGGTCCTTTACTGCGCTCAGTGGTTCCTCCAGCAGACCCCTACATCACCACAGGACATAGTGAGAACAAGGTGGGATCACTGAGCACAGCAGCTGACCAGGACATTGACACTCCTGAAACTGTCATGGGGTGACTTCTCTGTATTAGTGCAGCTTTCAGAGGTTTGGGCATCAGGAAAGGTAAGAATTAATTATTTGTTTTGAAATGTTTTGAGACTTAACAATTCATTTAATATCAAGATATTTCCTATGTGTTACTAAAAGATAACATGTTTTTCCAAAGCTCTTAGTCTGTAACAACATTCTTTATATTCATTATATTTTTCATATTCCCGGAGTTAAATATTAATGAACAATGCCAAAACTGCAAGTAAAGTGTGTTTCTTGCACATCTCTGTCCTTTATTTGCTTTTCGTAAACTGGCCCTAATCCGTTGTAAATATAGGCCCAAAAAAAAGATGGCAACTGAGAGGTTCTATCTTGGGATTCTTCTTTAAATCTCCAGATACAGCACTACACCTTCATACTTACTGACCAGGTATTTAAAAATAAATACGGTAACTTCTAAAGCCTTATTTTTACTCACCAAACTTTATCTTTTGTGTCCCTCACTGATGACCAGTGATCTAGTGCTACAGTCATGCTCCAGAAGTCCTTCTAAATCCTAAAGGAACCCTGTCACTGTATAACCAATAGGAAGTGTCCATGTCACCCAAGAAGGACCCACCCCATGCAGTGAAGTATAGAAGACCTGAATTGTCACACGACCACGGATGTTGCGCTTTTAGATTTAGTGTAATATAGTATGAAATTGGTGGGGGTTGGGGGACTTCTGAAACTGAATTAAAGGGTCGGTCCTCCCAAAAGTATTTAAATCCCAGCAACAGCTGGTAAAGCAGAGATCTTCCCAAAGCAAAGACCATTAGGTTCTTTACCTCTACAGCAGCAGACAAAAACTAAACCATTAGTATTTGTTTGCTTGACTCATCAAAGTATGTCACCTCATGCTATACAAGACTGAAGATAAGGCGGAAGATACTTTTTATGGCTTACCTAAAGGCTGTTCCAGATCCCTTCTACTTCTGGGGGAGTAGAAGAAACCTCTGTCTCCACACACCATATATAGGGCTTCCACAAGGTGAGACCCACAAAGGTATTGATTGGGAAAGGCTTGAGCGTTGGGAGTAAATAAGCTGAGAAGGACTGCAAGAGGGAGACACTGAATCCACAGGGCCATGATGAGGAGGTGGATGGTAAACCTATGGACACAAAATACCAGGGTGAATGATATTAAAAACAAAAAGTATAAGGTAGGTCAAACAAATATGGCAGGATGTTATTTTTGGAGAAAAGAGTGACAATCTCAACTGATTTATTAACAACCCAACAGTTAGTGTATAGTACAGCGAATACAAAGTAAAACACTGAGAAATCATGTTTAAAGTGGAAGTTAAGGCTAATACTAACTATTCTTAAAAATGTTTCCTTCCAACCTATGCTGCATACCCTGTCTAAAAAATATGTGTTTACTTAAAGAGGAAGTAAACTCTGATGGGTTTTACTTCCTCTTTGTTTCCCTGCAAAGGTAAAGCATAATGGGATACTATGCATCGCATAGTAGCCTATTATGTGTCACTTACCTGACACAGGGGCCATCGATAACACCACTGTCCCCTCTTCCACGGAGCGTCCATCTTCTTTCTGGGTATCGTTGCTCCGGTGCTGTGATTGGCCGGAGCCGCGGTGACATCACCCCCGCACATGCGCGCAGGGCTGCCACTAACGGCACGGTTGCCGATAGCAGCGGCATGCTCAGTGCGCCTGTGTGCTGCTGTCTACGGCGCATCCGCCATAGACAGCGGTGCCTGTCTTTTGCAAATATCTCCTAAACCATTTAGGTTTAGGAAATATTTCTTGCACCTTAGTCTAGGCTTACCTGTAGGTAAAAGTGGTCTGTAAGGGTTTAAATCCACTTCAACTATAGTATTTTTACTCCAGTCCAATCGGGCCAAGTGATCCTGTAACTCCGCCGACCCTTTGTCAGCGAGCAGCTGCTGCAGAGAGAGAAGGGAGCGCTCATATGAGCTGGACCATGGGAGCTGGACCATGGGTGCCCCAGGAATTGAGCGCTCATATGAGCTGGACCATGGGTGCCCCAGGAATTTGCATCTGTTGTTGAGCACTCCCTTAGACAGGGGAGCTGGAACTTCAGGAACCTGTGACCAGCAGTGTCATGTGAATAGACTGAAGTGGATTAAAAATAGGTAAGTACACAGATTTTTTTGTACAGTATAAGCAGGATGGGTACAAGGAGGGGGAGATATTTTTTTTCAGAATAGTTAGTATTAGCCTTTACTACCACTCTAAGCATAGTTATTCCCCTCAAAATTTAATATATTGCAGTTTACCAGTACTTAAATGTGATAGCTGCATTCTCTTTTGTTTCAATTTTATTTTTCTTTATTGTCACCTATTGATCCTGCCAGTAACGCATTTCCTGTCCTAGGGTGGCAATGCTCACTCATGCTATCCCTATGGGGGTGTAGCTGCTCCATCCTAATTTGGACTACAAATAACTCTTCCTTCCAAGTTCCCACATCTCCACTATAGGGGGGAAGATATTCTGAAGTTCACAGAAGATAGCCATGAAGGTTGAGAACATTGTTTGAGATTCAGTTCTATGCACAGTAAGTGATGAGGAAACAAAAGTTCAACAAGATTTTTTCTGTACTTGCAGAAAATGTACTTACCAGCCATCACACCTAAAGGCGGTTGGGTTTCAATATATAAATGTTTTGTTCTTGGGTTTATATATACTTTAAACATAGCAACTGTGGATTGATTACGGTAGTTAAATTGTTTCTATATTTCCAATCAACATTTCTAGTAACGACTGATATCAGTAGTTCATGTTATCGTCACCTTGCTGGCAAAGCAACAGATTGATGAAAAGCAGCTAAATGCCCCAGTGTTCCAATATAAATGATGAAAAAAGGGCCCAGCTTTTATCTATACAAAAGTTTTTGTGGGACCTGGTAACACCAAAGTTGCTTATGTCTAATAGGATAAGCTACACCTACTTTATACACAAAACTATATAAACAGAGGTTCCCCTTTAACTGGTGGAGGTGTGACTTGGCACTGGCCTGTTCTGTTAATTGAAATAGAATGTGGAGGAAGTCAAGCTATAGCTTGTATGCCAGCAGCTGATAGGATGGTCCTTTGATAAGGAGACCTCCTCTTGGAGCTTGTGGGAGCAATGGGACATGTGGAGGCCATAGGCCTTGGTAGAGCAGCATGGATGAAAATAATAAGTAAGCACCATAGCGCCCCTCCTGTTATTAGTGGGACATTAAATTGGAAATACCTGAATTTAGGAGATTTCTGTAATGTTTACTATTGCCAGTAAAAGCTGTGTGTACTGGGTACACAGAAAGTTATACCAAGATGTGGGCTGCTGCAATTTGTCACTCTGTTCAGTAAAGTTGAAAGTATCTAACTCATCCTTGTCTCAGCCAGGGGAACAATATTTAATGGATGTTGTGGGTTAAGTACCTAGTGATGAAGAGTTAATGTGTTATTTACTGGTGCAAGCCTGGTTGGCTCAGGAGCGGGTGGTGGTTAGGGAAAAGGAGTTGCCCTCCTGGGGGTGAGAGAGAACAACCTTGTGTAACACATGCCAGGTGACCAAAGCCTCCTGATACCATGGGCCCCGGGGTCTCAGTTGGACTCCTGGAGCCCTAATATGGACCATGTCAAAGTACAGGCCTGTGGGGGGAGTGCTCCGGACGGGGTTAACAGGAACTGTAACCAGAATGATAAGTTAGAGTGGACCCAGACCAGCATCCTTGCATGTGAACTTGGTGTGAGTTTGGGCAATGGAACCAATGGGTGTCCCTGAAACTGTCTTTAGGTGGGGCTTAGCTGCATGTGCAGGCCAAGTGTATATAAAAAGGGCAGTCTGCTTACAGCTGTCTCATGAAAACATAAATGCTTCCAATGTACTTTTACTAGTGGGTTGAGTCAGTTTCTTATACTTTATGTCCTGGATACTCAAAGAGATTCAGGTTTTATGTGGACAGAGATTTTCTACATGGACTGTTTTGGAATGTTTCTATCCTGAAGCTGGTTTTAGGATGCAATGTGCATGAATAGCAGTTACAGTCAAGTCAGCCATATTTCTGCACTCATGGGACCATCTATGTATACAGTTGGGGTGGCAGTACAGCAAAAGAAAAATAATATTTATATAGAGATAGAAAAGGTATATATATGCAAAAATAATATAAAGTGAGGAATCTTATATGGTATAAGAAAAATAATATCTCTGATCAAGGTAAAAAACATCCCATTATATAACTGAAAGTTCGAATATAAAAAAAAAAAAGATATTCATGAGTTAACATAGGAATTAAAATTCGACTTGTGCAACAGGAATTTAATATTTTAAAAATATGATGGTTGAGAACATGGGTGGGTAATACACAGCATTTACACATGGGTCCCATGAACTCACAGGTCCTATATGGTGGCACCATCTATACCACCAAATACTGTTGTCACCATGCTGTTTTACCTCATGCAGAAATTAAGTATTTAATTAAGTAAAAAGATATATACTAGACAAATCCTCTCCTGAGGACTGGATTTTGAATTTTAAACCCATCTAATAAAGTACATCTAAAAAAAAACTCCTACTTTCTACCTAGCCGTCATCTAGCTATTACAAAAATGCTGCTGTACTCACCTGGAGAAGTAGGAAGAGGGACTATGTTCACAGGAAAGATGACCGATGTCAGAGTGACCGTTATGAGCCTGCTCGCACATTTTATATTTTTCAAAATCACCTTAGCTAAGCACCTTGCCAAAATTCTGCCGGCTCATTAGCTACTCCTCCTCCTCCCAACTCAAAGTACTGGTCCCATCATCAATTTATCTGCTTAGCATCACTCCTTGCTTGTTGATGGGCTGAACACCTGTGCACATTATTCCTGGAAAATCAAAGGCACAATAAAGTAAATTAAAATTATGCAATTTATTTTAAGAAAAACGTAACTTTCCACAAATTATCATAATTAAAGAAAGGGCTATTAGATTTTGTGCGAAAATCCTAACAAGCAAACATTTTTAACTGAAGCATCTAACAATTAAATGTTATATACAGTGTCTTGAAAAAGTGTTCATACCCCTTGAAATTTTCAACATTTTGTCATATTACAACCAAAAACATAAATGTATTTTATTGGGATTTTATGTGATAGGCCAACACAAAGAGTCACTCAATTATGATTTGGAAGGAAAATGATAAAAGGTTTTCAACATTTTTCCAAATAAATATGTGAAAATCGTAGTGTGCACTTGTTTTCAGCCCCCTTTACTCCGATACCCCTAACTAAAATCTAGTGAGACCAATTTGGAAGTCACCTAATTAGTAAATAGAGTCCACTTGTGTGTAATTTAAACTCAGTATAAAAACAGCTGTTCTGTGAAGCCCTCAGAGGTTTGTTAGAGAAGCTTAGTGAACAAGCAGCATCATGAAGGCCAAGGAACACACCAGAAAGGTCAGGGATAAAGTTGTGGAGAAGTTTAAAGCAGGGTTAGGTTATAAAAAAATATTCTAAGCTTTGAACATCTCATGGAGCACTGCTCAATCCATCATCCAAAAATAGAAAGAGTATGACACAACTACAAAACTACCAAGACATGACCGTCCACCTAAACTGACAGGCCGGGAAAGGAGAGCATTAATCAGAGAAGCAGCCAAGAGCCTATGGTAACTCTGGAGGAGCTGCAGAGATCCACGGCTCAGGTAGGAGAATCTGTCCACAGGGCAACTATTAGTCGTGCATTCCACAAATCTGGCCTTTATGGAAGAGTGGCAAGAAGAAAGACATTGTTGAAAGGAAGCCATAAGAAGTCCAGTTTACAGCATACCATGTGGGGGACAAATTAAACACGTAGAAGAAGTTGCTCTGGTCAGATGAGACCAAAATTGAACTTTTTGGCCTGCAAGAAAAACGCTATGTGTGACGGAAAACTAACACTGCACATCACCCTGAACACACCATCCCCACCGTGAAACATGGTGGAGACAGCATCGTGTTGTTGGGTTGCTTTTCTTTGGCAGAGACAGGAAACCTGGTCAGAGCTGATGGGAAGGTGAATGTAACCAAATACAGGGCAATTTTAGAAGAAAATCTGTTATGCCGCGTAAACAAGATAGGAATTCTCGTCGGAAAAAGCTCTGATGGTTTTCCCAACGGAATTCCGACAGAATTTGGCTCAAGCTGTCTTGCCTACACACGGTCACACCAAATTCCGATTGTTTATATTGCGGTGATGTACAACACCTACGACGCGACTAGAAAAAGGAAGTTCAATAGCCAGTAGCCAATAGCTTCCGTCTCGTAGTTGAATCTGAGCATGCGTGATTTTTGGCATGTCGGAATTGCATACACACGATCGGAATTACCGATAGAAAGTTTTTCCATCTGGAAAATTGAGAACATGCTATCAATTTTTGGCTGGCGGGAATTCGGACAGCTAAATTCCGATAGAGAATACAAACGGTCGCATTTTCCGATGAACAGCTCTCATTGGTCTTTTTCTGGAAGGAATTCCGATCGTGTGTACGTGGCATTAGAGTCTGCAAAGGACTTGAGACTGGGGCCAAGGTTCAACCTTCCAGCAGGACAAAAAACCCTAAACATACAGCCAGATCTACAATGGAATGTTTTAGATCAAAGCATATTCACGTGTTAGAATACCCACGTCAAAGTCCAGACCTAAATCCAATTGAGAATCTGTGGTAAGACTTGAAAATAGCTGTTCACAGGCGCTCTCCATCCAATCTGACAGAGGTTGAACTATTTTGCAAAGAAGAACGGGCAAAGATTTCACTTTCAAAATGTGCAAAGCTTGTAGAGACATTCCCAAAAAGACTTGCAGCTGTAATTGTAGAGAAAGGTGGTTCTTGAAACTATTGACTCAGGGGGCTGAATACAAATGCACAACACACTTTTCAGATATTTTGTAAAGAATTTGAAAACCATTTATCATTTTCCTTCCACTTCACAATTATGAGCCATTTTGTATTTGTCTTTTCACATATAATCCCAATACAATACATTTTACATATGTTTTGGGTGTAACATGACAAAATTTGGAAAATTTTAAGGGGTATGAATTATTTTTCAAGGCACTGTATACTACACATTATACTCACAGACATAAGCTCCTTTTAATTGAAATCTGTGTATTGTGGTAATTGGTGAATAGTGAATCGTGAATGAAGGCTAGTGCAAATACAGTGAAGGCACAGACACCTTTTTTGTGAAACCTTAAAATATAGTACAATACACATAACATTTTTTAATAAAATGTAGTATTAATTTCATATAAAAGAAGACTGTAAATATTAAAAGCAATTTTTGTAGAAACAGCCTAGGAGCACGTAAACAGTGGTTCAACAGCTTGGATTTTACATGAATTTGAGAAGGGAGCACTCAATTTAGAAAATTATTTTGTGAGATTGCCAGACTGACGCTCATTGGGTGCCATTTTTCTATAGTTATTAAAGCAGCATATGACCAACTTAAGCAAAAGAACAACCTCCTGCATGCAAGAGAAATGCCACAGCAATGATTGATCACAGTCCTTCAGCCACTCTGATATTAGGAAAGCTTTGCAGCCCCCTCAGGGGCACACCAGCCTTGCATATTAACTTTGTGATAGTTTTATTAAAAAGATAAATACAGATGTATACTCACATATAGCATGATATAACAAACACATCAGTATCCACAGTGTCCTGGATAACCATGTCAATCAAACAAGTCCCAACCCCAAGAAGACCTTCTGAATGGCTGGCACGCTTTGACGGTAGATGCCCTCATCCTCAGAGTCAATAATATGAGACACCCCCAACTGCCTGAGCTCCACCAATCCCTACCAACAACACCATGTGATGCCTGGTGCTGGGCTAAACTGAGTGCTCCCTTCTCAAATTCAAGTAAAATCCAAGCTGTTGAACCACTTATGTCGCGTACACACGACCGGACTTTCTGGCAGACTAGGTCCAACAGTCTTCCTGACGGACTTTTGGCGGAGTTCCGAAGGACCTTTCCGAACAAATGGACTTGCCCACACACGAACGTACTAAGTCCGTTTGAAAGTCCGTTCGTTTTGAACGTGATGGCGTAAGACAGGACTAAAAAAGGAAGTTCAATAGCCTGTAGCCAATAGCTTCCCTTGCGTCATATTTGGTCCCTCCTGAGTCCATTGGACAGATTTGAAACATGTTCTATTTCTAGGTTTTATGAAAAATAATCAGATTAGCTCACACACGATCGTATTGTCCGACGGACTGATTCCGTTGAACCTAGTCTGTCGGAAAGTCCCTGTCCCTGGTAGCTCGCGCTCAGAAGCGAACACGCATGTAAGTTCCGCCCACATATGTAAACGCTGTTCAAACCACACATGTGAGGAACCATCACATGCGTTAGAGAGCAACAATTCTAGCACTAGACCTCCTCTGTAACTCTAAACTGGTAACCTGTAAAAAAAAAGTTAAAGTGTCGCCTATGGAGATTTTTAAGTACTGAAGTTTGGCGCCATTCCATGAGTGTGCACAATTTTAAAGTGTGACATGTTAGGTATCTATTATTATTATACAGGATTTATATAGTGCCAACAGTTTGCTCAGTGCTTTACAACATGAGGGCAGACAGTATACTTACAATACAAATCAATACAGGAGGGACTAGAGGGACCTGCTCATTAGAGCTTACAATCTAGAAGGGAGGGTATTAATTCAGCGTAACATCATCTTTCACATTATACAAAAAAATGGGGCTAACTTTACTGTTTTGTTATTTTTTAACTATTGAAACTCTTTTTTTTCCAAAAAAAAGGTGTTTTAAAAATGATTGTGCAAATACCATGCAAGATAAAAAGTTGCAATGGCCGCCATTTTATTCCCTAGTGTGTCTGCTAAAAAAAACATATATAATGTTTGGGGGGTTCTAAGTAATTTTCTAGCAAAAAAATTATGATTTTTACATGAAGGAGAGAAGTGCCAGAATAGGCCCGGTATGGAAGTGGTTAATGAGAACAATTTTGCACATGAAGCATCAGAGAAGAGCACTTAACAAACCCATTTTGTTAAGCTAACACCTCGGAAAGTATGAGACAGCTGATTCAGTAAAGGATTCAATGCAGGTGGAGATAACAGGGCTATTAAACCGTTAACGAGCTTGTTTCCTTCACATTCAAAATCGTCTGACAGCTGGAGACATGCAAAGTAAATAAATCTGTGAGCAATGATTTTCCATCTTGTTGACTGGCCAGTGACTTGCCAGGGGGATCTAAGCTAAATTTTTTGGGATGTGATATGGCAGAAAATTGCATGAGTCAGCACAACAGAGAGCATTGGACATTGGGGTGGGGGGGAGATACCAAAGAAGGATGGGAGATTGTTTGCAGCTCTATTCAGATTAAAGTACAAATGAGCGGATGTCCATTCTCTTCTGATTTCCTCAGCATGTTGGTGGCATGACTGCAGCTGTTATGAGCCAAGTATAATCTCGGTATAGAAGCCTGTAAAATGAACTGTTTATGCCTCAGTTGGTGTTAGAAACGGTATATCCTTGACATTATCTTCCTGATGTACTTTGTTTAATAAAGGTAATAGCAACACGATGCAGGCCGAAACAATGTCAACAACATCCAGCAACTGATAAAACATTTTTCAAGGCCTCAACATATTTTTGGCAAAATTTTCATCTGCCCAGGGAATTCTGTAAAAGTTGAATCAAGGAAATTAGGTGTCCCCTTAGACCCGGCTCACACTGAGGCGGCACGAGTTGCAGCGCGACTGCCTCAGGCGACCGGGATCCGACTTTAGCGGCGACTTGCAAAATGACTTCTGTATAGAAGTCAATGCAAGTCGCCCCAAAAGTCGTACAGGAACATTTTTCTGAGTCGGAGTTTCTGAGAACGGTTCCATTGCACAGAACGGGACGTGACTTGTCAGGCGGCTAAGTCTCCTGACGAGTCACCCCTGTGTGAACCGGCTCTTAGTAATCAGTCAGATTGTTAAAGAGGAAGTAAACCCTGATGAGTTTACTTCCTCTTTGATTCCCTGCAAAGGTAAAGCATAATGGACTACTATGCATCGCATAGTAGTCCATTATGTGTTAATTACCTGACACAGGAGCCAGCGAAGTCACCGCTGTCCCCTGTAGTCCAGAACATCCATCTTCTTGATGGGTCTCGGTGAGTCTCGTTGCTCCGCCGCTGTCATTCGACGTATCCGCGATGACGTCACTCCCGTGCATGCGAATGGGAGCCGCCACTCGCAGTCATATTACCGTTGACAGTGGCGCGCTGTCCCCCAGGGATGCCTGTCTTTCGCCTGTCTTTCGGCAAATTTGCCTGTCTTTCGGCAAATATCTCCTAAACCGTTCAGGTTTAGGAGATATTTCTTGGACCTACAGGTAAGCCTTAATCTAGGCTTACCTGTAGGTCAAAGTGGTTTGTAAGGGTTTACAACCACTTTAAATCAGCAAGTAAAATCTTTCAAGGGTCCCATGTGGGCGCATGTTTCTGGTGCTTAGAACTCTCCCTGCACAAAGTTTCATTTATGCAGGAAAAAAAGTCCTTTAAAATCACTCGCAGCTATTATGAATTGTCGGCTCCGTAATACAGAGAACACTCATTGAAAGTCATTGATAAAAAAAAAAAAGAAAAAAGCGTGGGGGTCCCCCAAATTCAATTACCAGGCCCTTCAGGTCTGGTATGGATATTAAGGGGAACCCTGCCTCAAATTTAAGAAAAAATTTGACGTTGGGGTCCCCCTAAATATCCATACCAGACCCTTCAGGTCTGGTATAGATATTAAGGGGAACCCCGCATAAAATTAAAAAAAAATTGACGCGGGGTCCCCCTAAAAATCCATACCAGACCCTTTATCCGAGAACGCAACCTGGCAGGCCACAGGAAAAGAGGGGGGGACGAGAAAGCGGCCCCCCCTCCCTCCTGAACCGTACCAGGCCACATGCCCTCAACATTGGGAGGATGCTTTGGGGGTCTGTGACCCCTCAAAGCACCTTGTCCCCGTGTTGATGAGGACAAGGGCCTCATCCCCACCACCCTGTCTTGTGGTTGTGGGGGTCTGCGGGCGGGGGGCTTATCAGAATCTGGAAGCCCCCTTAAACAAGGGGACCCCCAATGAAAAAAGATTCCAGCGGTGGTAATCCACTCTTGCTATCCAGCGACGGACGATCATCTCTCCGGGGTCCAGCGATGGCTCATCTGAATCAGCGCAGCGAATCCATCCATCTTCTGTATCCACGGAAGAGACACTGCGGGGATTCCGGCGGCCTGACGTTTCTTATATATGGAGGGCGACACCACCCGTCACCTGACCCGCCCCCCTCTGACCCAAGGGGAAACCCGGGGTTCCCCGTGACGTATGGGTGACCCCGCCCCCCTCTGATGTAACAGAAACATGCCTGTGCTACATCAGAGGGGTGCGGGGTCACGGGGAACCCCGGGTTTCCCCTTGCGTCAGAGGGGGGCAGGGTCAGGTGACGGGTGGCCCTGCCCTCCGTATATAAAAAACGTCAGGCCGCCGGAATCCCTGCAGTGTCTCCTCCGTGGAGACAGAAGATGGATGGATTCGCTGTATGAGTGTTCTCTGTATTACGGAGCCGACAATTCATAATAGCTGCGAGTGATTTTAAAAGACTTTTTTTCCTGCATAAATAACACTTTGTGCAGGGACAGTTCTAAGCACCAGAAACATGCGCCCCCTTCACAGGCATACTATAGACACCACCCCCCTACGAAATTTAAAGGAATATTACACTTTTATTGTTTCACTTTAATCATTATTAAAATCACTGCTCCCGAAAAAACTGCAGTTTTTAAAACTTTTTTTTGCATTGATACATGTCCCCAGGGGCAGGACCCAGGTCCCCAAACACTTTTTAGGACAGTAACTTGCAGAATCTTTTCTCTCTGTCAAATCTTTTTTCTCTGTCGAATATTTTCTCTATATAATCTTGGACTAATAGAGGTAAGGTTAGGCACATTCGACCACAGGTTCTATAGACAGATTGTTATTGTCAGAGTCACGTCGAATCTCCTATTCTATATCGAACTGTTGTAACAACGAAAACGAAAATAAAGCATTTATTTATGTCGGATCTTTCGTTTTTCAGATTCTGTGCTTTCGTTATCGTTTGTCAAAACGAAAACGAAAATAGCTAAAATTCGGACGAAAATGCATTCGGACGAAAACGAATGCACATGTCTAACACTGTGAGAGTGCAGTGCCTGAACATCAGTATGGAGTGTACTAATAATAGGTCCATATAGCTGGAGATCCCTCATTGCTAATCAGCCCAAAAGGGAAGGATCTCATTTGAGAAAATCAATCCATTTATTGCTAAAATTCAAATATATGGAGATGACACAACTTAAATTAAAATTCCAACATTAAAGTGTCACTAAATCCACATCATAAAAAAATGATCAATAAATGGTGTATTACATGCTGTTCATACTCAGTCACTATGAGATACATTTTTTGTATTCTGAAAAAAACCTGGTTGATCCTGCTGTTCTCTAGCTCCCCCTTCTGTCCATGTCCCCAATTCTGTGTGTTTGCAACTCGGAACATGCTCAGTTTTCAGTGAGTTTCTATGCTGAGCATTTCCTCCCTATAACATCTGAGCAGCCCATGTGACTATAGGGTCACAAATGTGGGAGTATACACAGAGGTAAATGACAGCCCACTCCCACCCTTCTCCTCCATGCCCACTAACCAGCTAAGCACAATGTAGGTGCAATATTACATGTACTGTAGATTAATAGTGGCTTCACCTCCTTTGTATTCTAAGACAGAAGCTGGAGGGGCATGACACAGCCTGTGACTGACAAAAATCCGCCCACACCATACTATTGGCAAAAAATAATAAAGATTTGATTTCAAATATATTATATAGTTTATTTATATCATTTATTTATTTTTCCCCTTGCTTTTTTAACATGTGACCAGCAGCAGAGGACCAATGGC
Organism: Lithobates pipiens; assembly: GCF_037356315.1. Taxonomy (NCBI): domain Eukaryota; kingdom Metazoa; phylum Chordata; class Amphibia; order Anura; family Ranidae; genus Lithobates; species Lithobates pipiens. The sequence goes on along the minus strand of NW_027507686.1, from coordinate 185,587,841 downwards.
GCCTCCTGCTTATGTTTCTCTACAGATAGGTTGGTTAAGATCTGGGTCATGTGTCAGCTGTATATTGATTAGGAAAAAGGTAATTAGATGTTTTTTTTAAAAATTAAAGTAATCACAGTGTCATCATCATTATCATACAGAAAAAGAGGGAACAGTATAATGTAAATTAAACTGTGTGTGTTTTTATCACTTTAAGGGAGATATTTCTTATTTAGGCTAATGGGTGAAGCTATGAAAATGATGACATCATTCCTTAACATTTAGCTGTGCATTTAGGCAATACAGAAAACTGAGATGTTTATTTCAGATTCAAGAAAGCAGCTGACACTTTTAATTTATCTGCATTCCATTCTTCAGCACTGAATTACTAAAAAAATATATTTTATAGGTTAGACAGGTATAAGCAGCGTCATAATTGTGTTGAAAAATTGTAACTGTCATTTTTATAATCTACCTTTTTTTTATAGGAATTAAACTATAATAAATTATCAATACGACTATTAAATCCTAAATGAAGAAAAAATGTATTGGTACAACATTCCCATAATAAAATATAGAAAAATAGAAAAAAGTTGTGATTTTAAAGGTGTAAATTGCCACACAGTAATTAAAAAAATCATTATTTATTAGAAGCTAATAAAATTCCTCTTGTAAAACAGATATTTTCAACAGATACATATATTACATTGAATAACAAATGATGCTTTCACTCGACATGTTTCGCCGAATATTTACACAGCTTCTTCAGGAGTATATGCATCAATCTAAATTAAACAATGAATAATTAATGAAAGAAAATGTACCTAGTGAATATAAACAACTGCTTTTTTTTTTTTTTTTTTAAGAAAGATTGTAATTGTGTAGTCATGACATAATAATTCAAATAACATCAACACATAGTAGTGTATATAGTGAAGTGTTTTCTTGTACTGTCCCTTCAGTAATACATTGGCAAGATCATTATTATAATCATTTTTAAATTTGAATACATATCTCTAAATTGTATCAGATAATGTTTTATAGTTTCAATGGCAGTTGGCACACCACATATAAATTGTCTGGACAGTTAGTTAAGCAGCCATAGAGAGGGTATAAGGTCCAAGCTATGGAAGGGATATATTTGGAATTAAAATCAACCATAAGTGTGTATAATTATACTACATTGTGAATAGAATGATTGTAAATGCAATAACTTACAAGGAATCTTGGATTCCTAAGTGAACCCCAGGAGCATGTTGAGAATCTATTTTATTTTTATGTATATTGTCCAACACCCATGGATTATGGGAATGATCAGATCTATAATAAGAATATATTCAATATTAACATTGGATAATTTCTGCTCATGAAAAAACTGACTAGCTTTTACATAGATTATATATATGTGTATAAGTATTAACCTCAAAGGAATAGCTAAATTTGCCATCAATAAACATATAAAGTGGCCGGCAACACTAACATTAAATCTATTAACACCAATAGACTCAATGTAATATTTATCCAATAGTGTTTAGCCAGCAACATGTAGCAGAAAATCCTATTAACTTACTGTGTTACTTGTCTCAGTGTGTTTGATCCCTCGTGGCTCATGATTCCAAGTCAATATGACACAGCGCATGGCTAATGACTGAGAATACCTCAGTCAGTTATAGGACAACGTATGGCATGTACAGTATCTCACAAAAGTGAGTACACCACTCACATTTTTGTAAATATTTTATTATATCTTTTATATATCTAAATTACCTTACTCGGATTTCACTGCACACTGCGAGCTTCTCATTGTGTATATTTTATTGGATTTCAATTGCTTCAATCATGGATGCTCAGCATCATATGTGGGTGTTACCTAGGGCAGACTGCAAGCAACTGCAGCCTACCTAGGAATGCCCACTACTGTAGACTGACACCCACCCATCAGAGCATTTTCCCAGATAGCAAGGATAACTTTCCACAAATTTGTGGCAGTGTTGAATTGTACAGTGGGTGCCGCTGATATTGTGTCAATCTTGCCGCTGTTAGCAGCGAGATTGACACCCACAATCCCCGTCACGGGAGCCAGCGCCGAGCTATGTCACTCCCCCTGCTTGCCGCCTCCAATACATTCCTATGGATGCGTGGCATCTCGTGGGGACGGCAAATGCGAGAAGCACAGCTTGCAGAGGTGTTTTCCAACGCGATCCCATCGCGCTGGAAACACAATATCAGCGGCAACTACTGTAAGTCTGTTAACTTGCTGCACATTTTCACGTGCAAGTTATACACTTGCAGAGCACTTGAACTACAGTTTCCAGTTGACACTTTTCCAATTTGATTTTGTAGCACATTTGCATGGCAAGTCTCTAGCAAGAGCAAAGTTACAGTGGTGAGTTTACAGCAAGATCTCAGCAAGTCTACAGCATGAAAATTCGGCCACAGTGGCCCCTGTGGTGGGATGACTATTGCACAACATAACTGAACCAGAACTTGCAGTAGACTTGCAGATTGTATACAAAGAAAGTCGATCTGGAGTCATGCAATTCAGACTTGTTGCAAATGTGCAACAAACATGTGAAGCCTGGTAAGTCTAGCAATAGCTTAGTAAGTCATTTTCAAATTTGCAGCACAATTGACTGCTATCTGAGTTGATATTTGCATACCTTCCTTAATGAGCCAACAGAGAGCGGACTCTTGAAAGGAGTACTGAGGCAGGAAGTTGTGATGGCTTCAGGAAGCTATGTACAGCACCCTGCCATTTCTTTCCACCAGCTATGATCTACCTGCATTGCATCAAGAAGCACAGAGACCTAGCGTTGGCAAAGGGGAAGGCCAGAACTAAGACCCTGTATGAGCTGTCTCAGAGAGTGCTACCACTGGCACCCCAAAAGTAGAACAATACACAGTCACTAGGATCCTGAGATTAGGTCAGTACTCACAATTAGGGATGAGCTCGGTGTTCGACTCAAATGCATTTTCGACTCGAACATCGGCCGTTCGTCTGTTTGGTGAATTCAGAACTTTATGGACCATTCGCACCAAATTCGTGTGGCACGAACGGCCCACAATGCACTACACGATCGCAGTACATTGCTGGCTCATGATTGGCCAAGCATGCGCTGTGACCCCGCATGCTTGGGCAATCACAGCACCGGCAGCGAGGAGAGCCATAATTGGCCACAGGCAATAGCTCAGGGGGTTTAGTACACGCCACACACTATATAAGGCCGCCAGCGCGGTGGCCTTGTGTAGTGTGTTCCGGCGTGCAGGGAAAGAGCTAGATAGGCAGGAACAGTGTGTTCTTTTCTCAGGCATCTTAAAGTTAAAGTGGTGTTGTGTACCTCCAGCACAGTATACACCTGTATCTACCCTTTATTGCTTGTGTTCTATAATAATGGCATCTGCAGGAGTTAGTGGGTGTTGTGTGCCTACAGCACAGTATACACCTGTATCTACCCTTTATTGCTGGTGTTCTCTAATACAGGCATCTGCAGGAGTTAAAGTGGGTGTTGTATGCCTCCAGCACAGTATACACCTGAAGATACCCCTTATTGCTGGTGTTGTCTGTGGCATATCTTGCATATTAGCCTTTAAAATTAGCACTTTTGATTTTGAACATTTGAGTCCCATAGACTTTAATAGGGTTCTAAAGTTCGTATGAATTTTTGGTCCGTTCGAAGGTTCTGGTGCAAACCGAACCGGGGGTGATTTGTTCAGACTGGATCCTTAGGTGAAACAACTTATATAGCACCAAAGATGATTAGGAATGGCTTCCCAGCTCTGCTATGGCTGGGACATCAGCAGACTCTAGCAGAACTGTCACATGGGGCAACAACCCCTGAAGCTGGGAACTTCTTCATCGGGACAAGAACAGTGCTGTTCCAGACCACATTGTTCCTTATGTTCCCCCCAGTCACCTGCTGGCCACACCTCCCCAGGGACTGAGAGATTGGCTGCAACTGAATAAATATTCAAGCTGACCATTTGACTTTCCCAGCTCTCTATGTTCTAGAAGCCTCCAAAATGCAAGGGGAAGCAATCAAACCTGCAGTCTGTGAGCTTTAGAACAGCTCAGTGAAATCAATAGCTGCTCCAATGATTACAAAGTAGTCAAAAAACTACATTTTCCTATTATCCTAGTAACCTAACTAGGAGATGCTACCTCAAGTATGGAAAGGAAATAGAAAGGTTTCATTTAAAAGCTTCATTAACACATTTATGAGGGGGGGGGGGGGGGAGAAGGAATCAGTTATTTTCAATAAAGTTTCAAGTTTTTTTTCACATAACGTCTGGTTTGTTGGCAGATCTAATGGTTGAGATTAATGTCAAGCTGTACACAGGCCACAGGGTAACATGTAGTTAAGACAGAACAGTGAAATAACAGCTATCCAGCAAGTGGAATACAGAAAACTGATTGCATAGACGTCTGCTACTCTGTCAATACAGCCATTTGCACACAGCAATACAGCAAAATCTACACAATCAAGCACCTCCACAAGGCTATATGTCAAGCATCTTCATACTAGACAAGGTATTATGTCTTAGATTCCTCTAAACTCTTGTAAGTGCTTGAAAAGTTTAAGGATCATCCTGAAAGTTATAGAGCTTGGTGATATCTTTCCAAAATGTGATCAATGGCTCCCATGTGCATGCAGGGAGTAACCTCTTAATCAAATGACTTGGAAATGAGTATGCCAAACAAAATCTGAACAACCAATATTACCTACCTAGAGATTGACCTTAAAATGATCTGGGACACATGTGATGAGATTTATGGTTCATAAGAAACAATAAAAAGTGCACTATTCAAAAAACTTAACTTTAGGTAGCTTTCCCATTATACCCCACATAGCGTAGCAGAAACTTAGGCAATTGTGCAATAAAGTGACTTACAGTACTAAAGGAGAGACATGTACAGAATGGAAAAACTTGTTTAGTTTCAGATAGATTTGTTATGTTACTAATTTTGTTTTGTTGATTCATTGTGGAATTAGTTTAGTTTCCTTTTTAACAAATTCCAAATATTCGAAAAACAAATCAAATTCCGATCGGTGGGAAAATGATCAACCGATTCAAATTTTGTGCGAAGAATAGCTGGTTGTTAAGGAGCGAACCAAGAAGCTAGCTGTCATGTCCTTAACAACTGATGTCTCATTAGCAGGCTTGCCCACTGAGAGCTGTAATGTAAACAAAAGAATGCCCACAATAGAAAATTCTGGGAAAAAAACAGCGTGCCGCCCTGACCCCCATTAATACCAGGCCCTTTGGGTCTGGACTGGATTTTAAGTGGAACGCCACACCCAAATTTAAAAAAAAAATGACATGAGTCCCCCCAAAATCCATACCAGACCCTTATCCGAGCATACAGCTCAGCAGGTCATGAAAGGGGGGGACGAGTGAGCACCTCCCTCCTCAACCATACCAGGCCACATGCTCTCAACATAGAGGGGGTGCTTTCAGCAGGGGAGGCTCTGCTCTCCCCCACAGCACCTTGTCGTTATGTTGATAGGGACAAGGGTCTCTTCCCCTTCCTCTTCCACAACCCTGTGCTGTGGTTGTGGGGGTCTGCAGGCAGGGGTTTATCGGAATCTGGAAGCCATCAGATTCTGCCCCCCACCCCACACAAATTTTTGACAATTCCTTAATTAAAAAATAAAAAAACAATGTCCCCCCGGTGTAGATCAATTGTTAATCACGCCACCTGCCGCACCACCGGACCCAAAATAAAAACCTCCGGTTTCATCGAAGGCTCCCCACCATCTGCCTGTTCCATCATTTGACATTTCTTAAATAGCTAAGGGGCAGAGTCAGCAATGATATCAGTGGGTGGCACTTCAGCCTAATGACATCACAGACAGGGGCATGCTGGATTGAGGATGTCACAGGGGGCAGGTGTCACCCACTGACGTCATTGAGGGACTCTGCCCCTTAGCTATTTAATTTGAGGGTGTCTCCTTAAACTATGTTCTCGTGACAGGTCCAGACCTCAATAACATTTCTGGGAATGGTCATTTGCTTTCTCGGAGATTGTTGCTTTCATTGTTGACATCCAACAGTTGTTCCATTGCTTCCTTGTTATAGAGAAATACCAACATTTCTTGAGACTTTTTTGGTTCAGTGCTATTGATCCCTACAAAGACTTCTTACAGTACCATATGAGAGAATTTGCTTTTGGAAACAGCTCTTGCCTGCATCTATGAACTCAGACCTTCTGCTCAAAAGGGTGAGACTAAGTATGGCTCAGATGCTAGATGATTCATAGACAATATCTATCTATCTATCTATCTATCTATCTATCTATCTATCTATCTATCTATCTATCTATCTATCTATCTATCTGACTGTTTAAAATATTTGCCCCCAAATGAGTCTGCAATCAAACTACTTTCACTGGAAGAAGTGTCTTGTCAGTAATTAATGACCCATATGACCCATTAGAATGTGCTGTCCATGTTACAGTTCAATGTACAGGATTTTAAAAGACTAAACTTGTGAATAGTCTAACCTGGGATGTTCCCCTACCCCCTAAAAAAGGAAATCATGGGCAGAAAGGAGAAATTCTCTAAAAACTGTATCTGCTCTTCAAGCATTGTACCCTCTTAAGAAATACAAACCAGAAAAAAAAAACGTAAATTCTCTGATGCTTCTGTCAAAGCTCTTGCTTAACCACTTCCATACTGCAGTATATCATATAATTTCCTGGGCTTTGAGTGGGGATATCTGAATGATGCCTGCAGCATGTCCTATTCTTATTACAAGGGATGTTTACATTCCTTGTAGTAGGAATAAAAGTGATCCAAAAAATTAAGGGAAAGTATAAATAAAATAAAGAATAAGAAAAAAAAAAAAAAAATGTAAGTGCCCCCGTCCCAACGGGACATCGTGCCCACATATGTAAACGGCGTTCAAACCACACATGTGAGGTATCGAGTCGACGTGAATGTTAGAGCAAGAGCATCAATTCTATCCCAAGTCGTCCTCTGTAACTCTAAAACATTTTAAAGTGTTACCTATGGAGATTTTTAAGTACTGAAGTTTGGTGCCATTCCACGAGTGTGCGCAACTTTTAAGCATGACATGTTAGGTATCTATTTACTTGGCATAACATCATCTTCCACTTTATATAAAAAATTGAGGCTAGCTTTAGTGTTTTGTTTTTGTTTAATTCATGAAACAGTTCAAACGGATTTGAAACTTGCTGCACAAATACTGTGTGATATAAAAAGTTGCGATGACCGCTATTTTATTCCCTAGGGTATCTGCTTCCCTAGGGTTTCTGAGTACTTTTCTAGCAAAAAATTATGATTTTTACATGTAGGAGAGTAGAACCAGAATTGGCCCGGTATGGAAGTCGTTAAAACATCTGGACATCAAAGCACAATGCCACATAGGATTTTTTTTCAGATGACATGACCCCCTTTCCCTGAACACCCTTACAGTGAGATAATTATATATTTTTATAACAAGACAACAGTATTTTATTATTATAATTATTATTATTACAGTTACTTATATAGAGCTGTCGATTTACACAGGACTTTACACACATATATATATATATGCTGTACATTTACATCAGTCCCTGCCATCAAAGAGCTTTCAATCTAAGGTCCCTGTGAAGGAACGCCTGACACCCCGACTGAGTATCTTCACCAGAGTGCTGCTTCCTCACCACTGGAACACAGGAACCAGGTATTATATAGTATCTTACAAAAGTGAGTACATCCCCCTACATTTTAGAACATATTTTATTATATCTTTTCATGTGACAACACTGAAGAAATTGCATTATGCTACAATGTAAAGTAGTGAGTGTACAGCTTGAATAACAATGTAAATTTGCTATCCCCTCAAAATAACTCAACACACAGCCATTAATGTCTAAGCCGCTGTCATCAAAAGTGAGTACACCCCTAAGTGAAAGTGTCCAATTTGGTCCAAATTAGCCATTTTCCCTCCCCGTTGTGTTATGTGATTCGTTAGTGTTACAAGGTCTCAGGTGTGAATGGGGAGCAGGTGTGTTAAATTTGGTATTATTGCTCTCACTCTCTCATACTGGTCACTAGAAGTTCAACATGGCACCTCATGGCAAAGAACTCTCTGAGGATATGAAAAAAAAGAATTGTTGCTCTACATTGAAGATTGCCAAGACCCTGAAACTGAGCTGCAAGACCATACAGAGGTTTAACAGCACAGGTTCCACTCAGAACAGGCGTCGCCATGGTCGACCAAAGAAGTTGAGTGCACGTGCTCAGAGTCATATCCAGAGGTTGTCTTTGGAAAATAGACGTATGAGTGCTGCCAGAATTGCTGCAGAGGCTAAAGGGGTGGGGGGGTCAGCCTGTCAGTGCTCAGACTATATGCTGCACACTGCATCAAATTGGTCTGCGTGACTGTCTTCCCAGAAGAAAGCCTCTTCTAAAGATGATGCACTAGAAAGCCTGCAAACAGGTGAAGACAAGCAGACTAAGGACATGGATTACTGGAACCATGTACTGTGATCTGATGAGATCAAGATACACTTATTTGGTTCAGATGGTGTCAAGCGTGTGTGGGGGCAACCAGGTGAGGAGTACAAAGACAAGTGTGTCTTGTCTACAGTCAAGCATGGTGATGGGAGTGTCATGGTCTGACCAGGAGAATCAGAAAAAATCCCTAGACTCCTCCATGGGCCATAATCAGTGGGTAGAAGGCTAGCCCCTAGTCCCTTCCAAAATCCACAGTCACAGTGGTTACAGTGACAGTCCGTAACTCACATTCAGAGGCGGTTCTAGGCTTTTTGTGGCCTTAGGCAAAACTTAGACATGAGGCCCTACTCACATCCATCAACTTGTGCAGCAGGCCTTCCCAGCTTGAGAGCCTCGTGCGGTGGCTCTGCAACATCACTCCTCATTGGCTGACGAGTGGAGTTCCAGAAGTCTTAGGTAGCACAAGTGGTGAGTGTGACAGTGCTTTTAACACTGCCTGCCCACAGTAGCGTTAAGGTCTCCTGCCACCTCTAAAATTAAAGCACGGTGCAAAAAAGCTGTTCAGTCACCACAAGGCCTGCTTAAATGAGACAGGGCTTTTAACGCTGCCTGAGCACAGCAGTGTTAAGGTCCCCTGTCCCTAAAAACTAGGGTAATGTGTGAAGCACTACCCTCAAAGGAGCTGTTTGGTAATTTTGGGTTCCCTGTTCTGCTCCTCAACTCCAAGAACACCCACAGCCCCTCTGACATACCTGGTTGATTGAATCACTACAGACGCACGTAGCAACACCAGCATATAATAGCTTTCACCTTCCTGTAGGATATAGGCAATAATGGAACACACACCTGCTTAGTGGTAGACACTATTTGACTATCATTAAGAACTTGCATAAATAACAATTAAAGTGCAGTTGACTAAGATTAGTAGAACTACCCTCAGGTAATAAAGGTAAACAAATATATCTATATAAGCACTCTATATCAATGCAGAAAAATCAGTACAAGAATAAGTAAATCAATATTTAGCAAAACACAACTGTACTCTAAACGTGTCTAAAGGATTAGCAGTTTCCTAGTGGTTTTCAGTGCACTCTAAGAAATTAGATAAGGTGGGGTACGCCTTTAAATGGCAACAACACACTGGGCCCTGCAAGGATTTTTTGTCTACTTGATTTGACCCTGGGCAAACATTTTCTTAACCCCCCCCCCTCTATTCTGAGACATACAAACAAATAGCAGGTAGACTCAAAATCAGTTTACTGCAGCAGATCAGGCCTGCAATTGCAATTGGTTACAGCCTATCATTATGTCAGAAACCATGAAACAGACTGAGACAGAAGTACAATCAAATCAGACTTGCTTATTAATAAAAATAGGTAAATAGAAAAAAGCGTAGTCAAGCATAGCCAGAGTCCAGAAGCCAGATCGGGTAGTCAGCCAGTCCAAAGTTCATAAACTAGATTGGGTAATCAGCCAGGCCAGAAGTCAGGGATCCAAGGAGAGCAACTGCAAGCAGGATAAGAAGCCAGGAGGGGTGTCAGCAAGCCAGTCTTGAAACAAACAGCAGGAGATGGTTCCTTGTGATGTGACCAACGCAAAGGCAAAGGAAAGAGTGAGCTGGAAGGCTTTAAATAGGCAGGTCAGACGAGCATCATCGGGAACAGCTGGTAACTGTGCAAAGAGAAGAGAGCTGGCAATTAGTGGACAGCTGAGCGGCCAGCCCAGAGGAAGAAGGGCTAAGCCAGCCCTGACACATTACCACTCACTGACTAGTTGCTAGAGGTTACAGCACATTATTATTGCTCACTGATTGGTTGCTAGAGATTACAACACATCATTACCAATTACTGATTGGATGCTGGGGAATACAACACATCATTACCACTCACTGATTGGTTGCTAGAGATTAAAGCAGATCACTACTGTTCACTGATTGGTTACTACTGGTTACTGCTCATTATTACCACTCACTGAGCAATTCCAAACAAGTGAGCAAGTAAAGTGGCACATTAATACACATACTACAGGAGACGGTCAGAGACTGCCGACATACCACAGGAGTTGGTCAGAGGCTGCAGACATACTACACGAGATGGTAAGAGACTGCAGACATACTACAGTAGAGGGTTAGAGACTGCCTGGCATACTACAGGAGATGGGCAGAGACTGCGGGCATACTACAGGAGACGGTCAGACTGCGGACTTCTACAGGAGATGCTCAGAGACTGCAGACAAACTACAGGAGAGGGTCAGAGACTGGGGACATACTACAGGAGATGGTCAGAGACTGTGGGAATACTACAGGATATGGTCAGAGACTGCGGGCATACTACAAGAGAGGGTCAGGCACTGCCTAGCATACTGCAGGAGATGGTTAGAGACTGCGGGCATACTACAGGAGATGGCCAGACTGTGGGCATAGTAGAGGAGATGGTCAGAAACTGCAGACATGCTACAGGAGAGGGTCAGAGAATGGGGACATACTACTGGAGAGGGTCAGAGACTGCAGCCATACTACAGGAGAGGGTCAGAGACTGTGGGCATACTACAAGAGACGGTCAGAGACTGCCCTTCAGCAATATAGATATAGTCTCTCCTCCTCTAACCTGCTCTTGCCATTTGCCGGAGGAGAGAGCACTGTGACCGCGGGGCCTAAGGCAACTGCTTAATTTGCCTAATTAGAGGCCCGCCTCTGCTCACACAATAGGGTTATTTTAACAGGAGACAATTAACCAACCAGCATGTCTTTGGAGTATGGGAGGAACCAGAGTACCTGGACAAAAACCCATACAGAAACAAGGAGAACATGCACACTTAAGACATGTAGTGCCCTGATTGGGAGCTGCTAGTTGGGAGAGCTAACCACCTAGCCATTAGGCTGTCATTTGCTCCCACTGTTGTCAATCACAGCTGGAGAAAAGGGAACCACGCTCTCTGTGTTTTGTGGACACAGAGGGTGGAGTGCTACGGGACGGCAGGGGCAAGGGGCACAGACGTTGGGGGGGACCCGAGAAAAGGAAGATCAGAGTAGGTAATTATGACATGTTTGTTATTTTAAAAAAAATGCCTTTATAAACACTTTAACAGTACATTATATGAGAATGGTTGTTGCACCTATGTCTGTATAAACAGCATGCTATCGCTTTTGCAGTGTAAAAACTGTAAACGCGTGGCCAAGCAAGTTGTGACTAAACATGGATGAACCTCTCTGGACTTCATTCTCCAAATAGTTTGATGAATATTGTTTTAAAGTCAAACTAAGCAGCAAATCCCAAAGTCTACAGGGAGCGAATCCTGTTATTAAATTCTGGCCGTTTTTATAATTAACATACAAACTATTGTCCAAAAAAGCATGGGAACCTGGATATTGGCATGGGGGAAATAGAGAACTTGTAGCAATGTAAAAAAATTTAAGAAAATAAATAAAAACGCTTTACTACAAGAATAAGGTGCAGAGGCTACAATAGTGTTAAATTGTCAACTATATGCCTAAGCCCCTGTACACACGGTCGGAAATTCCGATGGAAAATGTCCGATCGGACCATGTTGTCGGATAATCCGACTGTGTGTGGGCTCCATCAGACTTTTTCCATCGGAATGTCCGACGAACAAAGTTTGAGAGCTGGATATAAAAAATTTCCGACAACACGATCCAATCGGACTTTGTCCAATCGTTTGTAGAGAATTACGATTGGATGAAGTGCCACCCATGCTCAGATCAAATTACGAGACCAAAGCTATTGGCTACTAGCCGCAATGTAGTCCCGTCATAATGAACGAACGTTATCACGTTCTGAACAATCGGATTTTCTGACAACTTTGTCCGACCATGTGTATGCAACACCAGTTTCGGACAAAATCCGTCGGAAAAAATCCGACGGATTTTGTTGTCGGAATGTCCGACCGTGTGTACAGGGGCTAAGACCTGGCTAACACTGGTGCGATCTGACATGTGATTTGACATGTCAAATTGGCGGCAATTGCCAGCAATGGCACCGATTTCAAAAAGTAGTTTTTTGTACTGCTTTTTGAGATTTCAGCTTGCGATTTCCATTGACATCTATGCAGAAACCAACACAGATGTCTGTGAAATTGCCGCTGAAATCGGGACCGACATGTGGGAGTGAAATCGTGCAAGTTAAGCTGTACTCGCACGGCTTCATTCCCGCAGCTCAGTGTGAACCTGGGCTAACTTTTATTTTATCTGTAGGGATGGGGGTGTGGGAATGTGAGTTATATAATGTGAGTTGGTTTAGGGGCACACTGTTCTTGCACATAGGTTTTTTTTTCTCCTCAATTCTGCTGCAGCAGCGTGCTGCAAATAAAATGCAGAACAGATGGTCAGCAGCAAGTGAATGTTTAACCTAAAAAAAGGCCCAATCAACATAAAATAATATACTCTCAAAATAAAAGAAAACCTTAAAATATCACCACTCTGAAACAAATGCCAATCAAAGTGTAGCTTCCTTGTCCTAAGCAGGGACTGCTATGTCTGTTTAGTTTCTGGCTGGGCTGTAGTTAGCTCAGACTGATTGTATAGTTTTTCACCTTTTTTTTCCTTAAGCTTAAAATATAACTAAAGGCAAAACTTTTTTTTTTTTGGGATAGAGTGGAGAGGGATTAGAACACCTGTCAGTTTTTATTGCTGTCTGTACCCCCATTAGGGAGATTCACCCTCTCTATTATTATTATTATACAGGATTTATATAGCGCCAACAGTTTGCACAGTGCTTTACAATGTAGAGGAGGGACAGCACAATTATAATACAGTTAAAATACAGAAGGTCCCTGCTCGTTGAGCTTACATTCTAAAGGGAGGGGGAAGGTGGTACAAAAGGAAATAACTGCGGAGGATGGTATGACGGGGTGGCTCGGGAACAATTCTTAGGTGGGTGTGGGATAGGCTTCTCTGAATAAATGAGTTTTCAGGGATCTTCTAAAGGTGGACAGGGTAGGGGCTGACATAACAGCGCAGGGAGTTCCAGAGTATGGGAGAGGCTCTAGAGAAGTCATGGAGGAGAGCATAGGAGAAGGTAACAAGGGAGCTAGAGAGCAGGAGGTCTTGGGAGGAGCGGAGAGGACGATTTGAGTGATATCTGCAGATTAGATTGGTGACGTAGCTTGGGGCGATGTTGTGGATGGCCTTGTATGTTGTAGTTACAGTACATTGTGTCAAATAATTTTTTTATACGTTCAATGATTTTATATCGTTGAAAGTGAAAGTAAATCCCACATTTTTAGTTGTCCCCAGAAAAGCAATAGTGGGGAAATCTTCCAATTGTGACACTAGTTCTGGTGACTTGGGGGTCCCCAAGAAATTCCCCTAATTTGCAGGGATTTTCTCTCACTTCCTGTTTGGCTATGGGACGGGAAGTGAAGGGAAATGTCCCCAATTGGACACAAATGGCTAAAAAAAAAAAACAGACAGGGGTTATACTCTATCCGAAATGAAAAAAAAGTTTTCCCAAATGTTATTTGTGTCCTTAAATTCATGCAGAGTGCCAGAGGCTTTTTTTTGGTGGCCAAAACTCATCTGGAACCCCCCTCCCACCGCTAAGTCAGCTGATGGCAATCCTCTATCTGCTGACTTTGGCAACCCATACACACTATACCTACCTCTTTTGTGGTCAGATTTATGGATTAATTCACCAAAGCATGTAGTGCAAGGGCCTACCTGAATACTTTCAAATGGTACTGTTTAAAATTTGTTTCTCCTATTATTATCTTGATAGGTAATACCAGAATTTAAAAATGTGCTTCCATTTGTTCAGTGTGTATTTTTATTTTTTTATTATGACACTTCTTACCTGTCCAGTGGGCTGCCAATAGTGAGGAGGGGCTGGTTAATGTTAACATACAATATTTATGCATTCAGCTATCAATGAAGTGGAGAGGGTTATCTGTCAAAAACACCCCCCCCCCCCCCCCATCCCCTTAAATTTTTGCACTGGGCCATCAGATGGGGTGAGTAATCTGATAAGTGGACCTTATACTTTTGTCTTTAAATACTCATTTCAAAAAATGTTATACTTATGTTGGCCAAGAATGGGGCGGCACAGTGGTGTAGTGGTTAGCACTCTCATCTAACAGTAAGAAGGGTCGCTGGTTCGAATCCCAACCACGACGCTACCTGCCTGGAGCTTGCATGTTCTCCCTGTGCCTGCATGGGTTTCCTCCAGGTACTACAGTTCCCTCCCACACTCCAAAGACATGCAGGTAGGTTAATTGGCTTCTGTCCAAAATTGACCTTAGTATATGAATGGGGACCTTGGATTGTGGGCTCCTTGAGGCTAGGGACCGATGCAAGTTGCAATGTACAGGGATAGGGACTATTGTAGACACTCACTCAGGTTGAACTGGATGGACTGGTGTCTTTATTCAACCTTACTAACTATGTAACTATGTAAGAATGTTTGTGTCTAATCTGCTTGCAATGTTTATGTGCAAAATTACTTTTCTTTTGCTTGTTTGACTCTACAGTTCAACGCCACAGGAATGTCAGACTGTGGCCTCCCACTTTGCCACCGTTGGGACTTTACCAACTGTGGAGGAGCAATTTATGGGAAACATGTCCACATAGTCCCACCCCCGGGGCCATACTATTATAATTACAAGGGGTATAATAGTATAGTGATGTTGGTGGTAGTGTCAGCTACTTACAAGTTCCTCTATGTGGACGTGGGGAAAAATGGGCTGATGTCGGATGGTGGAGTCATCACCCAGACAAATTTCTACAGGCGTCTCCAGAATAGCAGCTTGGGCTTGCCACCTCCAGAAGACAATGTGGAAGGACTCCCCTTCGTCTTTGTCACAGATGAAGCCTTTGCACTGGGGGACCATTTTATGCGGCCATTCCCTATGAGGACCCTCACCCCAGACCCGAGGGTTTTTAATTACCGGCTGGCCAGGGCTAGAAGAGTGGTGGAGAAGGCTTTCGGGATAATGGCCACCCAGTTCCGCCTATTTTTGACACATGGAGGAATATAAATTGAACTATATTGTGCTTGCCTGTTGCATTCTGCACAATTTTCTAAGTAAAAAACTCAACAAACTATGTGGCCTCAGTCGGGCCTGAGGCCAACTTTGCAGATGCTACAACTCTGACGGCACTTGAAGCTGGCCATCCTGGCTTGCCCCCCCAAAGCGCCCACAAGGTCCGAAGAAGATACATGGAGTACTTTGTGGGTAGGGGTGCCATTGATATGCCAGACAATGTCTGAGACATTTTTTAAATACATTTATTTTTGAAACTGGAATAATATTTGCTTTTATTTACTGCTTGGGTTTCTTTTAGCTGTCTCCTAGGTTATTGTCAGGAAGATCCTTCTCACAGGCGTCCGAACGGCGTAAGTCGCAGGAGATCTTCTGTGCAGTTTCAAGAGCGTTACCGCGATCAGCGGTGCGCGCGTGGCCGTTTGACACAATTGGCGCCAATAGCGCTATTTAAACTGGATCCTTGCTTCACTGCCTTGCTGCCTGATCAACAGCGTTCCCGTGTTTCCTTGTAACCTGTATCTGAACCTGAACCTGCATCCGTATCCTGATCCGTATTGAACCCGGCCTGTTCCCGCCTCTGCTGTTTGCTGCCTGCCCCCCGATTCTGTTTCTGTACCTGATCTACTCTGCCTGTGCCTGACCTGGACTGTTACACCATCCGTCATCTGTAAGTTGTCTGTTCACCGCTGCTGTACTACAGGACACCTCCCAGTCTTCCACCATACCCGGCTGTTACTCCCTCTGCGCTTGTTGCCTTCTACCTCTTGCTGCAGACTACTGGACTCTTCCCACTTCCCGCAGTATCCCATTTGCACCTGCATCCGCTGTCGGACTACAGAACCCCTCCCGTTGTTCGCTGTACCCTGCGATCACTTGCATCCCGTTGCCGGACTACAGGAATCCTTCTGCTGTCTGCTGAACCTTACCTTTGCCTGCATTCCGCTACTGGACTACAATACACCTCCACCATCAACGGTCTGCTGCTTCTTACATCTACCATCCAGTCAGGCACTTGTGCCCCTCTGTGCTCCGGAGCCCCTGTCATCACTACCAGGGTCTCTCGAGTCAGAGGTCTACGAGAAGCCACTCCCTGCACTCCGGGCTCTGCCTTAAGGTACGTGACAGTTATCTTTTATTTGTTTTTTTATTGCGGCTTTTTTCTTCAACAGTGCAAACCAAATTTCTTTGAGACATGATGTAACAATCTCTTCTTCGGCTAATACTATTATTATGTTGTGGGTCTGTTACACACACACCCACCTTATTTTTGTTGTTAATGTATGTAATGCATTACTGACAAAAATATTTGTTTTCAGCACCATGACAGAAATTTGGTCATGAAATGAAAATGTTGTGATTTAAAATTTAAATTTAAAAAGCACTGTGGGTGTTATTTACTAAAGGCAAATCCACTTTGCACTACAAGTGTACTACAAAATTGCGCTTGAAACTGCACTTGTAGTGCAAAGTGGATTTGCCATTGGATTAGTAAATAACCCCCATTACCACTGAAAACACCAACTTTACTACAAAGACTGCTTTTGAGCATTGAAAGAAGAAGCCACACATTGTTGATGATCAAACTTTTTACTTAAAGCACATTTACATGCGCGTTTATAAAAGGGTTTTTCAACAAACCAACATCTTTGGTGTATAGCATTATTTTTTGTAACATTAATATAACTAGCCTTTTTTTGTTAAAACAGGCATGTTTCAAAGCATAACATACACAACTCAGGAACTTACAAAGTTCAACATTGAAAAGTGAAGGCAATGAAGGCAATATCAGACATTAGTATGTCAAAACTGTGTTGATATTGCCTTCTTCACCCCTGTAAAAGCCACATTTTGAAGATGCACACAAATTTGGATTCAAACTGGGCATTTCCCCCCTGATCCCATGCCGAATGTCAACATGTGTTATCTCCCATTATGGGGGATTAATGGACAAGTTTTGGGGGTGCAACCCCTTCATCTCAGCTACTTTAGTATTGAGGAAGGGGTTGCACCCACAAAACGTGTGCATTGATCTCCCGTGATGGCAGATAGCACATATTGACACACTGCGTGCATCTTCAAAATTTGGCTTTTCAAAAAATGTAAAACTTGTTTTTAATAAAACAAATGAATGCTAGGTATTTTTGTATGTTTTAGATTCTCCCTAAAACATCAATGATGTTCTTCATTTTTTGTTGAACATCATTGATGTTTTTCTTTATATTTTCTAAATCGTGATTGCACCCCATTATCTCCCCGATGAGGATTTGGGCCCTTTCACTGGTGAAATGAAATTCTTCTTCCACAACATCCACATCACCTAAAAATAAACAAAAAATACACAATGTATTATAAATATGCAGGCATTCATCTATTACCTGAAGCTGTGGTCTCAGACACTCACCCGTTGTGGTAACAATTTCGCCAATTTCCAAAACCTCTCCCTCCTCCTCCTCCTCCTCTGTGGTTTTGGGATTTCCCTTTCTTTAGGAGGTGGGGGGTTCCTGGTGTCCTCAGACGTCCCGAGTCTTTTCTCCCCTATGAGAATTTAAAAAAGGAATACTTAGCACACCGATATTTGAGGGCAGAAATAGGAATATGAAACATTGCTTGGAAGTGTCGTACAATTGTATTTTTTGGCAGAGCTCCAAGCTGAAAACATTCTTTTTTACACTTTTTAAAGCTGGAATGCTTACCTGTTTTGTGCAAGTTTCACAAATGGAGACACCCCTATAGTATCCACTGGAGCACATGTGTGGAACACCCTAATAAAAGGGTGTTCTGGTGTCCACACTAGTGCTCCTGAGACCAGATGTGTAAACAGCTGCTGAGTGTCTCTCATTTACACTGAATAAAGTTTGCATTTCATTCTAGTTACAAACCTATCTAGACAACAAACTTCTTTTAATAGAAATAGGCCTGGACAAATGTAGTTAACTGCAACTTCCCAAAACATCGTATTTTAGTGGGGAACGAACAATGATGAACAACCGATAAACATGAAAGTTGCCATTTTAAACTGTACAACAGTAAAGAAAAGCACATGGAGCAGTATGTAAGTAATAATAATAATATGAACACACGACGACAACTTACTTTTGAAGAACTCGCTTGATCTTTCTGTACCGATCGTGCTCCCTCAGTTTCAAGTCTGACAAGCGTTTCCTCAATTGATCCTTGGATCGTTGTACCCCAAAACTCTTCACAACTTTAGTCATGATCTGGGCCTTTCTCACATTTGGGTTTGGGTAAGGTCCATACTTCCCATCATAGTCGTCCCTCTTCAAAATGTCCACCATCTCTACAAAGGACATATTTGAGGCCTTAAATCTCCTCCGGGAACGGGACGTTACTGGCTCTGGGCTTTCCTCGTCCTCCTCGTTACTGGAATTATCATGCACCTGCTCTGTCTCCGCCGTGTGCTCTCCCCACTGTGCCGAAAGAGAAGGGGTAGAGAATAGATTAGAAAGAACGTCAGAGGCGGGCGGAGTTTCCGCATGCGCAGTGTATAGAAAACTTAACACATGTGCATCGTACGTACGATCTGTGAGCGCAGGACTGGTATCGGAAGCGGCAATCGTTATAATGAAGGTACAATTTGAACTTGGTGCATCACTGGCTTATACTGCTTATATATTGAGGCCTATATTGGGTCAAGATTAGGAGAGTTTAGCCTGACATTAGGGTTTGTCTTGTGTGTGTCTTGCAGAGAAAATGGATGGGTTCAAAGACCACAGCATTCTCCCAATTTTCATAGACAACTACAGGGAGCTGGCCTGTCCGTGGCAGGTGAAACATCCACATTATAATAACCAATTAAAGAGTCAGGCAGTGCTGGAGAAACTGCTGGAGTTGTTGAAGCCGGTGGTCCCCACGGCAAACATTCCCTATTTAAAAGCCAAAATTGGTGGCCTGAGGAGCACATATCTTAGGGAGCGCAAGAAGGTCCAGGATTCCCAGAGGTCAGGAGCTGCAGCAGATGACATTTATGTCCCTGGCTGTGGTACTATGATGACTGCATTTTGTGTTAGACCAGATGGAAGTCAGGGAATCCCTCTCAACCCTTCTTTCCACACTTCCATCCACCCCAGCTGAGGCTTCTGATGCCCATCCTAGGCCTTCCAGCCAGGAAGAAGTGGAGGAGCCCAGATTGAGCCAGGTATAGTATTGTTCTACATATTTTTTTTGTAAAAATTAATAATATTAACTAGATGTGATTATTGATCACTAATTACTGATTTAATAGTGTTTTACATATTAATAGACAGTAGCAGCCAAATTAATTGGGACAAGAATGAAAAATGCTGGGGTCAGAATGATAGTCTTTTCTATTTGTTAACATTCATTTTGCAACAGAGCTGAAAATTGTGTGTGATTGATGAACCAAAAACTAGTATGTTCCTTTTTCATACACAGGAAGACCTCAGCCAGGAGGAGGCCGTGGACTGTGGCAGTGAGGAGGTGGCTGTGGAATATGGCAGCCAGGAGGAGGCAGGGGTTAGTGTCAGCCAAAAGGTGGGCAGGCCTAGGAGCCTCACAGAATCCCAGGTCCCTCCCCTCCGCCTTCCAGCAAAAAGGCCCAGGAAGGGGAGGAACGTGGAGGAGTCAGCGTCAGGCTGATTGGGGAGGTTTCTGTTGCCCTCAAAACCACCCTCACTCATCAAGAGGCCTTTGCCTCCATGGCTGCATGCAAACTTCAGGACATGGAGATTGAGGGGTGAAATCACCAAAAAAAAACACCAGGGTGAGTTGGGCCATTCTCCTCCTCCTGCCACACCTCCAACACCACAGCCACAGCCTGGAAATAAGCGTGGAAGGAAGACAAGATAGCGATGGCCCGGGTTCAGTCTGGTATGACAAAAGATGCAGGCTCTTGTATGACCACAGCCTGGGGACATGTATGGCATCTGCTGCTGTTCCTGATCTCTTGGACTTCTGGACCAGATTGTACTCCCTTATATATGGACTCCTCAGGCCAACAATTTTGCCTTAAAAGAGTTGACGTGTGCCCTGGGGGCCAAAGGCTTTGCCAGTTTCAGCAGTTTCTCCAGCGTTGCCTTCCTCTTTTGATTTGTTCCCTGATAAAGGTTTTTTTTGGTAAATAAATACTTGCCTGTGTGTTTTACTTCAAAAAGGACAGTTTATTTGAGAGTAGGTAGGTACATTTCAAAAATACAAAGTCAAATTAACAAGGGACACCAACACCAACCTCCTTGAGATTAAAAAATAAAAAAATTTAATAAAAAGATAATAATTGTGTTGTGGTAACTTGACACACAAAACACACAAAACAATTCCGGAGATCACCAAAATAAAAAAAAACAGGAGATCTTGATTAAAAAAAACAACCACAAAAAAATTAAAAATATTAAAACATTAAAAAAAAATTATTCGGGAGATCTGACGAATAAAAATATTATATTCATGAAATCACGAGAAATAATAAAGAAAGAAGTTTGTGAGAAGTCTGTGTCAATATGAGCAGCAAAACAACTTCATTATTCTAGCATTATAAAGAAAAAGAGAATGTGCAGCATTAAACAATTTTTAACATTGCAGCGTGACGAATGTGCTATATCCATTACGAATGCTAGTTTCACCAGACCGATCACTTCCGTCTCTTAATTTATTCTGAGCATGCATGGAACTTTGTGCGTTGGAATTGTCTACACATAATCAGAATTTATGCGATCGGATTTTGGTGTCAGAAAATTTTAGATCCAGCTCTCAAACTTTGTGTGTCAGAGAAATTCCGAAGGAAAAAGTCAGATGGAGCCTACACATGGTCTGAATTTCCGACAACAAGCTCCGATCACACATTTTCCGTCTGAAAGTCCGACCGTGTTTATGGGGCTTAAAGCTGGATAATAATCTAGAGAGTCTGTAAGTGATCTCCTAAGGTATCTGGGACCCCTAACCCTCACCTCCTTAAAGGGGTTGTAAACCCTCATGGTTTGCATTCTATGCATTAAGGTGAAAAACCTTCTGTGGTGCTGCAGCCCCCCTGCCCCCCCCCCCCCCCGTTTAACTTACCTGACCTGATCTTTCTCCAGCTGGTAATGAGCACACCAGCACTAGCTAGTGTCTGGTGTCCTGATTGCATAAACTGATAGCAGTGCAGCCATTGGCTCCCGCTGCTGTCAATCAAATCCAATAACTCTGCGCCGGGGGCGGGGCCGAGTCCTGCATTCTGTGTGAATGGACATAGATTCGGGACTTGGGAGCGTACCCGCACAGGTGTCCACAAAAGAGAGTGCTTCTCCAACGTGGACACTCAATGCAGGGAGGAGCCACTGAAGGACTCCAAAACAGAAGGACCAGGGCCACTCTGTGCAAAACAAACTGCACAGTGGAAGTATAACATGTCTGTTTTTTTTTAAAACGGGTTTACAGCCCCATTTACTGTTCTGCAATAAAACTTTAAAAAGACAAAAGTGACTGGTGCCCAACATCCTTTCTCGGCCCCCCAATTTTTGCCATGGACTCAGCCAAAGGGTGAAATGCTAGCCCACCTCTGGCCTCTAGAGGTGCTATCATGTCTTTGGTGTGTCTGAGAGTAGTGCTACAAAAGGAAGGCAAAAAATAGAGTTTTCCATGGACCGGATATCAGCTTAACACCTTCTCGCCTGGCCTATAGCAGAATGACAGTCGGGCGGTGGCCCTGCTATCCTGACTGGATGTCATATGATGTCCTCTGAGAAAGCGCTGCTCACTGGGCCACGCAGCAGCGTGATCTGTCGCGGCTGTGTCCAGTGTACCGGCTTGCTGTCTGTACCGTGTGACCTCCGTGACCAATCACAGAGGGTTACATGACACTTGTATACAATGGATGTCTTCCTTTCATGCCATCCATTTTGTACAATTGTGTTGTTAGCTGTGATTGGTCAATTTAAACACATGGTACAGACAGGGCCAATCGCAATCCATCTGTACCATGTGTTTAGCTTTGACCAATAATAGCTAATCACAACAAAACCAACTGAATGAATCAGTTTTATTTTGTAAAATGTTTGTTTAACTGTAAGTAAACATAATGTGTAAAAATTGCTCTGGTCACAGTGTGCTAAAAAAAAAAATTGCAAAAACATTACCAGTGAGTGTCCATGATCACCACCACACCAGTTACCACTGGTGACAGTATGTAAAAAAATAAATAAATGAAAAGCGCAAAATGAAAAGCATGAAACAACACTCACCAAACTTTTATTAACAAAAAATTTGTAGAAGGAGCGCAAACGGTGGCGCTAAAGTGCTGAAAAACCATGTAGTACGCCAGTTCGTTCGTGTTTGTTGGCCGACAATTCCTTTGCCGTTTGTATGCAAGACAAAATCCAGGCACACACCTTCAGACAAAAGTCCGAGGTTTTGTCTGCAGAAAATTCGATCGGCTGTATGAGGCTTAAGATTGCCCTGTATTTGGCTCCATCCATCTTCCCATCAACTCTGACCAGCTTCCCTGTCCCTGCAGAAGAATAGCATCCCCACAACATGATGCTGCCACAACCATGATGGTGTGGTCATAGTGATATGCAGTGTTACTTTTCTGCCACACATAGCGTTTTGCTTTTAGGCCAAAAAGTTCAATTTTGGTCTCATCTGACCAGAGCACCTTCGTCCACATGTTTGCTGTGTCCCCCACATGGCTTCTTGCAAACTGCAAACTCGACTTCTTATGGCTTTCTTTCAACAATGGCTTCCTTCTTGCCCCTCTTCCATAAAGGCCAGATTTGTGGAGTGCACGACTAATAGTTCCTGTGGACAGATTCTCCCACCTGAGCTGTGGATCTCTGCAGCTCGCCTACAGTTGCCATGGGCCTCTTGGCTGCTTCTCTGACTAATGCTCTCCTTGCCCGGCCTGTCAATTAAGTGTGGACAGCCATGTCTTTGTAAGTTTGCAGTTGTTCCATACTCTTTCCATTTTCAGATGATGGATTAAACAGTACTCCGTGAGATGTAATATTCCTTTAAACTTCATACCTGGGGGGTGCCTATAGTATGCCTGTAAAGGGGCGGATGTTTCCCGTGTTTAGAACAGTCTGACAGCAAAAAAGGAAAAAAAAAGTAATTTAAAAGTACTCGCGGCTATAATGAATTGTCGGTCAATAATACACATAAAAGTTCATTGATAAAAACGGCATGGGGATTTCCCCACAGCTGAACCCCGAACCAAAATTTAAAAAAAAATGCGTGGGGGTCCCCCTAAATTCCTTACTAGGCCCTTCAAGTCTGGTATGTATATTAAGGGGAACCCCCGCACCAAAATTTAAAAATGTTAAAAATTATCCGAGCACGCAACCAGGCAGGCCACAGGAAAAGAGGGAGGGATGAGAGAGCGCCCCCCCCTGAACCGAACCAGGCCACATGCCCTCAACATTGGGAGGGTGCTTTAAGGTAGCCCCTCAAAGCACCTTGTCCCAATGGTGATGGGGAGAAGGACCTCATCCCCACAACCCTTGACCAGTGGTTGTGGGGGTCTGCGGGTTGGGGGGCTCATCGGAATCTGGAAGCCTCCTTTAACAAGAGGACCCCCAGATCCCAGCCCCCCCCTTGTGTGAATTGGTAATGGGGTACAAATGTACCCCTACCATTTCACAAAAGACAGTTTTTAAGAAGTCCTTTATTAAATTCTTCTTCTTTGTGCTTCTTCTTTCATCTTCTTTCTTCTGGTCGTCCTTCGGTGACGTTAGAGATGACAATTCATATGGGTCTGATGAGCCAACATATTAGCTCAATGTGTACTGTACGTTATACAGGGGGTTATTTACTAAAGGAAACTCCACTTTGCACTGGGGGGGGGGGGGGGGCATGCAAGGAAAAACAAAAAACTGCATTTTAGCTTGCACATGATTGGATGATAAAATCAGCAGAGCTTCCCCTCATTTCAGATCTAACCCTTAGATTTAGAGCGACTGCACTTCCAAGTGTAATTGCAGTGCAAAGTGGATTTGCCTTTTGTAAATAACCCCCACAGTCTTTGAACCACTAAATTTTATGGTCCCTGAGTTGCAGCAATTTACTAAATATGCCAGTGTCTTTTGGTTTTATTTAGTGGAAGCTGCTTTTTGTTTTGTTTTTTGTACAAATTTTTTTTTAGGATCTTGGCACAGTAAGGACTACTACAGTCTATTGAGATTTGATACTTTGAATAATCTTCTCGTAGATATTCTATGGATATGCACCATATATTTTTCAAGATTTGTTCTTGGCCCAGACTTTAATTTGCTACTTACGCAGAAATTCCCAAAGTTACTATAATGCTCTCTCACACTTCCTAAAATGTGGCTTTTATTACTATATTTGATCTATAGCTCAGTATTTGGCTGTATATTATACAATATATTTGTTACTAATATTAATGAAAGCTTTTGCAGCCTGTATTCTAACAGTTTTTTGGTGGAGCTAAATCCTTTGCGTCCCTTGTGGTGATAAGGCCCTTCCAGCTCCCAGACCCCCCAAAAAAACATAAAAATATGTCTATATTAACAACAGAACAGGCTAAAGGTGCTAAACATTAGTGCACAGGGGCAACAACAAGGTCAGTAGATATTGGCACCAGGGGTCAAGTCCTGAGGAAAAAAGTGTGGGAACTCCCACCCAAGATCCACTCCCCCACCAAAAAAAAAAAATGATACGCTCATATACCTATATATTTCACAGAATATACAGTGCAACTTTTATTGTAAAGTGCCAGTTTACAAAAACAAAATAAGTTAACTTGTCAAACTAACAGAATAATCACCACAATGGGTGATGATCTTTCCCTCGTTCGATTCCTCTGACACCAATGATGGGGGACTATTCCTTCCACCAGAGAGTGCCCCCCATCAGAGAGCAGATATCCCCATCAGAGAGCCCCCCCATCAGAGCGTCCCCAGAGTTCTCCATCAGAGTTGTGACTGAGTCATCACAAAGTAGAAAAAAGTGTACCTGGATAAGTCCTTGACGAAGGAGCATGCTGCAGGTGGGCAAAAGCCGGGCGGAGGAACTTGCTGATGAGGGCAGGGAGCACAGGTGATGTCATTTGTTGCTAGGACAATGGCGGCTCTAGCAGCCAATGACAGTATTGCAGTGGGGATCTAGCACTGCAGATTGGCAGGCGCGGTCCTGTATAGTATAGCCGCGGCTGCTGGAGGAGGAGAACCGAGGGAGGGGAGGATGCCATCCTTCACTATGCTCGCCGCTTAGAGAAGTATCGGCTGGGCGCAGGCCCAGATTTACTCCCTTTGATGCCCCAAGGCTGGGTCCTTCAATGCCGCCCCCCCAGACACCCTAGAAAATAAAATGGCAGTCGTTGCAATACTTTATGTCACGCTGTATTTGCTCAGCGGTCTTACAAGCGTACCTTTTTTTTTTTTTTTTTTTTTTTACTTAAAAAATAAGACAACAGTAAAGTTAGCCCATTTTTTTTTATTATGTGAAAGATAATGTTTTACGCCGAGTAAATTGATACCCAACATGTCACGCTTCAAGATTGCGCTCGCTCGTGGAATGGCGACAAACTTTTACCCTTAAAAATCTCCATAGGCGACATTTAAACATTTCTACAGGTTACCAGTTTTGAGTTACAGAGGAGGTCTAGGGCTAAAATGATTGCTCTTGCTCTAACAATCACTGCAATACCTCACATGTGTAGTTTGATCATCATTTTCATATGCGAGCTTGGCGGGACGGTGCGCTTTAATTTTTATTTATTTTTTTTATTATTTATTTTACTTTTTTTATTTTTTTTACACTGTCCTTTAAAAAAAATAAAAAATTGGATCACTTTTATTTCTTATTACAAGGAATATAAACATGGCAGGACCTCTTAAATGTGAAATTTAAAGTCAAAAAGACCTCGGATCTCAAATTTACACTAAAATGCAATAAAGAAAATAATAATTAAATGTCATTTGAAAAAATAAAAATTTCCTCTTTAAGAGCATTGAGTATGGAAGTGACGTTTGATGTCGCTTCCGCCCTCCAATGCTATGGAGCCGAGCGGGGCTCATCTTTCACTCACTCGGCATCCAGGCAGTGAGGGTGGAAGAACAGAACATCTCCGCTGCTAACGATGGCTCCGGTAAGCGGCAGGGATGACTGAAGCGTAGCGAGAGGGGGAAGGCCCCTCTCCCACCACCGATAAAAATTATCTCGGGTTGAATCTGCCACTGAGACCACTTTTATCTGGAAGAGGATAGTCCGCAGTATTTAAAAATGCCAGGGTCATGGCAGCTAGCTGGGGCCATAACAACGGTATTTAATGTCAAAGTAGCGACGTATAAGGCCGGTGGCTGGTCCTTAAACCCAGGACCCTGCTCTCACTATATCTGGTCTCTCATGGTACACAAAACATGGAGATGCAATTATTTTAGTAAATATAAAATTGCTAAATACCTTTTAGATATCAGAAGTATATAACAGTCTTCTGACATCTATCAGTCATTGGCGTCACTAACGTAGGGCCAGAGGGGGCCATGACCCCCCCAACATTATGCTGTGCCCCCCCCAATTAAAATGCCCGCATCATGCTCAGGCCACCGACTGTCATAATAACATAGGCTCTCCTGAGGAGAGCGTCCTGTCACTCCTGCTGGAGATCCCCCCCTCCCTTCACGCTGACACTGCGAGAGAGAGCCGCCCAGGTGTTCAGAGCGCAGCGCGGGGAACACATTTCATTTAATTTCAATTGCTGTGTTCCCTGCTGTCAGATACAGCCCCTCCTCCTGGTCACGGGACTTTGATAGACAGATCACCCGTCCAATTCCAGTGACGGGTGATCTGTCAATCAAAGTTCCCCGGCCAGGGGGCGGGGCTGTATATGACATTGCACGGCGGGAATACGGTGTTCTGGCAGATAGTGTCCTGCCATCATATAGTGTCCGCCCCGTACTGCGCATGCGCAGTACGGGGCAGAAGAAGCTTCAGAAAATCTCCGAAGCTGAACGGCGCCTGCGCCGTGAGTGGAGGTGGTAGCCCCACCTTCCAAGCGGACATAGGGTTGTTAAAATTAGAGGGCCCCTTCGCTCGCCACGCTTCGGGCCCCACCTTCCAAGCGGACATAGGGTTGTTAAAATTAGAGGGCCCCTTCGCTCGCCACGCCTCTCGCTGCGCTCGGCTCTTTTTTATTCCTACTCTATGTCCACTTGGATGGTGGGGATAGAACCTGGACTCACGGTGCAGGCGCCGTTCATCCTCGGCTATTTTCGGAATCTGTGTTGCTGTGTACTGCGCATGCGCAGTACACAGCGGACACTATCCGATGGGGAACCTTATATAATGGGACAACGGCAATTGAAATGAAAGCTGTTATCGCTGTGTTCCCTGCACTGCACTCTGAACACCTGGGCGGCTCATCTGTTCCTCTCCTCCCCTGCACAGGTAGGCTGCATAGTGGACACAAGGCTGCATTGGTGGGCACAAGGCTGCATGGTGAGCACTGGGCACAAGGCTGCATTGGTGGGCACAAGGCTGTATTGGTGGGTGCAAGGCTTCATTGGTGGGCACTGGGCACAATGCTGTGTTGGTGGGCACAAGGCTGCATGATGGGCACAATGCTGCATGGTGGGCACAAGGCTGCATTGGTGGGCACTGAGCAAAAGGATGCATTGGTGGGCACAAGGCTGCATTGGTGGGCACTGGGCACAAGGCTGCATTGGTGTTCACAAGGCTGCATTGGTGGGCACAT
This sequence comes from Lithobates pipiens, assembly GCF_037356315.1. Taxonomy (NCBI): domain Eukaryota; kingdom Metazoa; phylum Chordata; class Amphibia; order Anura; family Ranidae; genus Lithobates; species Lithobates pipiens. The sequence goes on along the minus strand of NW_027507686.1, from coordinate 185,559,737 downwards.
GGCTGCATGGTGGGCACAAGGCTGCATGGTGGGCACTGGGCACAAGGCTGCATTGGTGGGCACAAGGCTGCATTGGTGGGCACTCGGTGCAAGGCTGCAATGGTGGCCACAAGGCTGCATGCTGGAAACAAGGCTGTATTGATGGGCACAAGGCTGCATTGGGGGGCACTGGGCACAAGGTTGCATTGATGGGCACTGGGCACAAGGCTGCATTGGTGGGCACAAGGCTGCATTGGTGGGCACTGGGCACAAGGCTGCATGGTGGACTCAAAGCCACAGAGGATGACAGACAGGACAGGAGGGTCAGGTGAGCTTACACTTTAATGGCCACTGGAGCGATACTAAAAAAAATCCATTTATTTAAAGAGGCAGAGAAAGGTAACTTTCTCCTTTGTATAGGGCTTAATATTGTATATTTGTATGCATTTTATACCCATTGTCAGGATATATAAAGTGATATATATATATATATATATATATATATATATATATATATAAAATTGCATTTTATAGTCGGCCCCCCTACTTTTGTCCCTGTCCCCCCATGCGCCACCCCCCCCCCTAAATATGAAAGCTGGAGACGCCACTGTTATTACTGTCCAGCCAAGCACTGGTTAAAGCTTGTAGGAGGAGTTTTCTGACTGTCTTATTCGACTGCAAGACCCCTGACCCTCTGTCTGGACAGTGCTGATTGGCCCTGCGCTGATCACTTGCACCCTCCCGGGAAAAAAAAAACTCTCTAGCAATACGCACCAAACTGAGCATGTGCAGCCTGACTCCATAGACTCTGTGTTATCAGGAAATCGTAAGGGGACAGTGGAAGGAGGGGAGGATCAGAAAAGACAAAATCAAACAGCCTTTTTACACAATTCAGAGGATCTGTCTGGATATCTTTCACTTGTGACCCCCCCCCCCCCCATGCAACACATGTGCAGGAAGAGAGAGGAGAGTAATGATCTAATTAGTCTACTGCTTCTCTTTCATCAACCAGTTGCAGGCTGGGGGCGGGACATGGTCTGTAATGTTTAAGGGGTAAAAAGGAGAAAAGTAAAGTCACCAAACTGACTGATCTGTCTGGCAGGGCTGTATTATTCTAGCAAGTGGACCGGCCAGTGCTTCAGATTAACTGGAAGCCACCTGCACTTCAGTCCATTGGGAGCTACATCATGGCGTGGCAGCGCCATCTTCACCAGGAAGGGATTCCTTACGGAGTCTCACAGCCATTGGGATCTATTGTGGTGAGAGGGTACTTGCCCATTCCAGTAGAGAGTACAGTATTGCTGAGTGAGTTCTTTCTATAAGACTGCTGGTGAGACTTGTAGTTCCACGGAGGTGAATCTACTCCTTCACTGGTATCATACAGCTGGGCATTGGGGCCTTGTCTTCTCCCCTGCGTTGTAAGGTCAGTACTGTATTGCACTCACATTTAAAGAAGAAGTAAACTCCCCCACTCTTTTCATTTAGTCCATTATAATAAGTCATTATCAGACTATAGCCACTGTAATCCAACTCAAATCACATATTACTTACTGTTTAAAGAAACTTTAAAAAACTTGTTTCCAGGGGTTAGGCAGCACCATCTTAAGTATTGTTTTCTGAGTCCACAGCGGAGTGTATTTCCGCCCTTACATTGAGCACTTCCTGTACTGTTAACTAAGCCTCCTTCTCAATCCAATGTTTCTATGGCAACCCTGCTTCCCTGTTCATAGCTTACTTGTTTATTTCATAGTATTTACTTGTGCCAATGTCTAATGTTTCCTTTTGTCAGACTTATCAGCTTCAGCTGATAAGACTGCAGTAATGGCCAAGTTTAGACTGTATGTGAGGTCACTTGGTCACATGGTGTGTAGGAAGAAGCTCTGAGTGATTAGCAGAGTTCAGTGTTGTGCCATAGGAAGTCCTGATAACAGATAGATAAGCACATAGAGAGTGTGCCTTAAATCAGGGGAGATCTGGGCATGCTCAGTGACTTCATTCTACAGAACAACAAGGATTACAACAATACTAAGCAAGTAAGGAGATATCTACAAGCAGTGTCCATTAGGGTTTTCATGCTGATTTACATGGGACAAAGTTGTGGGGGAGGGTTTACAACCACTTTAACCGGTTCCCGACCAGCGCACGACGATGTACGTCGACAGAATGGCACGGGCAGGCATATTGGCGTACAGGTACGTCCAATCTTCAATGCCGCCCTGCCATCGGGACATTTCTCCATTCTGCCTAGCAACTAGTGACGCTGATCTCTGCTCCATGTGATTGGAGCAGAGATCAGTGTTCACTAAATGAAAGCCCAACCCCCCCACAGTTAGTAACACACCCCTAGGAACACTTAACCCCTACACTGCCACCCACTGGTTAACCCCTTCACTGCCAGTGTCATTTACACAGGAATCACTGCATTTATATAGCAGTGATTACTGTATAAATGACAATGGTCACAAAAATGTGTCAAAAATGTCCGATGGGTCCCCCACAATGTCGCAGTCACAATAAAAATCGCTGATCGCAGCGTTTACTAGTAAAAAAAAAAAAATAATAAAAAATTATTAATAAAAATGCTATAAAACTATCCCTATTTTGTAAACGCTATAACTTTTGCACAAACCAATCAATAATCGTTTATTGCGATTTTTTTATCAAAAATATGTGGAAGAATACGTATCGGCCTAAACTGAGGGAAAAAAAATGTTTTTTTATATATTTTTGGGGGATATTTATTATAACAAAAAGTAAAAAATAATGTGTTTTTTTTCAAAATTGTCGCTCTATTTTTGTTTATAGCGCAAAAAATAAAAACCGCAGGGGTGATCAAATACCACCAAAAGAAAGCTCTATTTGTGGGAAAAAAAGGACGTCAATTTTGTTTGGGAGCCACGTCGCACGACCGCGCAATTGTCAGTTAAAGCGACGCAGTGCCGAATCGCAAAAAGTGGTCTGGTCTTTGACCAGCAAAATGGTCCGGTCTGTAAGTGGTTAAGGAGGAATCTACAAGTGGTGATATTTCTTCAGTTAAGCCGTCATCAGCATATCTTCTGTTCTACAGTCATTTCTTTTCCTTTGTTTTTGTTGATTACATGGTGCATTTATTATTATTTTGTGAACTGTAAATGTATCCTTTAATTATTAGGGAGTTATTTATGTGTATATGCAGTACACTACTAGAGCTTAAAGCGGAGTTCCACCCAAAAGTGGAACTTCCACTTATACGCTTCCATACCTCCCAACTTTTGAACTTCAGAATGAGGGAGTAAGTGAGCTGCGGCACGCAAAACGGCAAAATGTGGGTGTGGTCAACGTCTTAATGGTGGGAGGGGCTTAAGGGGGTAGTTAAACAAAACCCAGCCCCTTCCCCCAGTTCTCTCACAAATGTTCCCCCAGCTCTCTCACCAACTCCCCCCTCCTCTTTTACTAGTTCCCCCCCAGGTCTCTCACCAACTCCCTCCTCCTCTTTTACTAATTCCCCCCCCAGCTTTCTCACCAACTCCCGCTCCTCCCTTACTAATGTCCCCCCAGTTCTCTCACAATAATGTATATATATATATAAATATAAATATTTTTTTTAAATAGAATGCACTTCAATGACCCTTACACTGACTTACCCGATTCCTACAATGATCACTACACTAACCTACCTGATTCCTATAATGACACTACACTGACCTACCTGATTCCTACAATGACCACTACACTGACCTACCTGGTTCCTACAATGGCCACTACATTGACCTACCTGATTCCTACAATGACCACTACACTGACCTACCTGATTCCTACAAGGACCACTACACTGACCTACCTGATTCCTACAAGGACCACTACACTGACCTACCTTATTCCTATACTGACCACTACACTAACCTACCTTATTCCTATACTGACCACTACACTAACCTACCTTATTCCAATACTGACCATTAAACTGCCCTACCTCTCCACTATACTGACCGTTACATTGCCCTACCTGTGCACTATACTGACCAACCGGATCTCTACACTGAACACTACACTGACCTACCTGATTCCTACAATTACCTACCTGATTCCTATACTGACAATTACACTGTCCTATCTGTCCACTACACTGACTGTTACACTGCCCTACCTGAGTGTCCACTATACCGACCATTACACTGCCCTACCTGTCCACTATACTGACCGTTACACTGCCTTAACTGTCCACTATACTGACCAACCTGATCTCTACACTGACCATTACACTGACCTACCTAATTCCTACTCCTCCATTGGGGGGTATATCACATCCTCAGCTCTGAGTGGCTCATGCTGAGACTTGCAGTCTTTTACATTTGGGGGTGTCACATCCCCCAAAAATTAAGGACTAAAAGTTCCAACCTGAACTCCTCAGCTCTAAGAATGTAAATCCCTCCAAAATTGAAGAACTTCAAGTCCCAGCATGAACCTGTAAGATGTAAGGGTGTATCTCCCTTAGATCTTACGGGTTCATGCTGGGACTCATAGTCCTTCATTAGGAGGATGGGATCAGTTGCAGTGGTGGGGGTGGATGAGTGGCAGTGCTGGGGGGATGGGTTCAGAGGCAAAGCTTAGTGGGGATCACTAACTTTCACTTGCTGTCACCTGTTAGTCAGTGGTTGGTTCCCCCTGCCTGCATGCAAGAAAGGGGAAGAGTGGGAGAGGTGTGTAAGAATGGGGTGGAAGAGGAGTTGTGAGAGAGAGGGGGGCAAGAAAGAGGGGGGAGGATGGGATGAAAGACAGGGGGTGGTGAGAGAGGGGGTGGGTGAGAGAGGGAGGGGGTGGGTGAGTGAAAGAGAGGAGGGTGGATGAGAGAGAAGGGGTGGGCGAGAGAAAAGGGGTGGGTGAGAGAGAGGTGGTTTGGTGAGCGAGAGGGGGTGCGTGAGAGACAGGGGTGGGTGAGAGAGAAGGGCTGGGTGAGAGATAGGGGGTTCGTGAGAGAGAGGGGGTGGGTGAGAGATAGGGGTGGGTGAGAGGAGGGGCTCCGGTGAGAGAGAGGGGTGGGTGAGAGATGGGGGGTGGGTAAGAGAGAGGGGGGTGGGTGAGAGAGTGGGGGTGGGTAAGAGATAAAGGGTGGGTGAGAGATAAAGGGTGGGTGAGAGAGAGGGGGTGGGTGAGAGATATAGGGTGGGTGAGAGATAGGGGGTGGGTGAGAGATAGGGGGGTGGGTGAGAGATAGGGGGTGGGTGAGAGCTAAAGGGTGGGTGAGAGATAGGGGGTGGGTGAGAGCTAAAGGGTGGGTGAGAGATAGGGGGTGGGTGAGAGCTAAAGGGTGGGTGAGAGATAGGGGGTGGGTGAGAGAGAGGGAGTGGGTGAGAAATGGGGGGGGTGGGTGAGAGATAAAGGGTGGGTGAGAGATAGGGGGTGGGTGAGTGATAAAGGGTGGGTGAGAGATAAAGGGTGGGTGAGTGATAAAAGGTGGGTGAGAGATAAAGGGTGGGTGAGAGAGAGGTGGTTTGGTGAGCGAGAGGGGGTGCGTGAGAGACAGGGGTGGGTGAGAGATAGGGGGTTCGTGAGAGAGAGGGGGTGGGTGAGAGATAGGGGGTGGGTGAGAGATAGGGGTGGGTGAGAGGAGGGGCTCCGGTGAGAGAGAGGGGTGGGTGAGAGATGGGGGGTGGGTGAGAGATGGGGGGTGGGTGAGAGAGAGGGGGTGGGTGAGAGAGTGGGGGTGGGTGAGAGATAAGGGGTGGGTGAGAGATAGGGGGTGGGTGAGAGATAAGGGGTGGGTGAGAGATAAGGGGTGGGTAAGAGATAAAGGGTGGGTGAGAGATAGGGGGTGGGTGAGAGATAGGGGGTGGGTGAGAGAGAGGGGGTGGGTGAGAGATAGGGGGTGGATGAGAGAGAGGGGGTGGGTGAGAGATATGGGGTGGGTGAGAGATGGGTGGTGGGTGAGAGATGGGGGTGGGTGAGAGAGAGGGGGTGGGTGAGAGATACGGGGTGGGTAAGAGATAAAGGGTGGGTGAGAGATAGGGGGTGGGTGAGAGAGAGGAGGTGGGTGAGAGAGAGGGGGTGGGTGAGAGATAGGGGGTGGGTGAGAGAGAGGGGGTGGGTGAGTGATAAAGGGTGGTGAGAGATAGGGGGGTGGGTGAGTGATAAAGGGTGGGTGAGTGATAGGGGGGTGGGTGAGAGATAAAGGGTTGGTGAGAGATAGGGGGGTGGGTGAGAGAGAGGGGATGGGTGAGAAATAGGGGTGTGGGTGAGAGAGAGGGAGGTGGGTGAGAGATAAAGGGTGGGTGAGAGATAAAGGGTGGGTGAGAGAGGGGGTGGGTGAGTGATAAAGGGTGGGTGAGAGATAGGGGGGTGGGTGAGAGATAAAGGGTGGGTGAGAGATGGGGGGGTGGGTGAGAGAGTGGGGGTGGGTGAGAGATAAGGGGTGGGTGAGAGATAGGGGGTGGGTGAGAGATAAGGGGTGGGTAAGAGATAAAGAGTGGGTGAGAGATAGGGGGTGGGTGAGAGAGAGGGGGTGGGTGAGAGATAGGGGGTGGATGAGAGAGAGGGGGTAGGTGAGAGATATGGGGTGAGTGTGAGATGGGGGGTGGGTGAGAGATGGGGGGTGGGTGGAGAGAGAGGGGGTGGGTGAGAGATAGGGGGTGGGTAAGAGATAAAGGGTGGGTAAGAGATAGGGGGTGGGTGAGAGAGAGGAGGTGGGTGAGAGAGAGGGGGTGGGTGAGAGATAGGGGGTGGGTGAGAGAGAGGGGGTGGGTGAGTGATAAAGGGTGGTGAGAGATAGGGGGGTGGGTGAGTGATAAAGGGTTGGTGAGAGATAGGGGGGTGGGTGAGAGAGAGGGGGTGGGTGAGAAATAGGGGTGTGGGTGAGAGAGAGGGAGGTGGGTGAGAGATAAAGGGTGGGTGAGAGATAAAGGGTGGGTGAGAGAGAGGGGGTGGGTGAGTGATAAAGGGTGGGTGAGAGATGGGGGGTGGGTAAGAGATAAAGGGTGGGTGAGAGATAGGGGGGTGGGTGAGAGATAGGGGTGGGTGAGAGAGAGGGGGTGGGTGAGAAATAGGGAGGTGGGTGAGAGAGAAAGTATAGGTGAGACCCCCCTAGCCCTGCCTGCAGTCCCTGTTGTGCCCCCCTGTCTGTGGGTAGGTGTGTCTGTAATGCACCTACCTTCCGCCCGTCCTCGTCCTCTGGGCTCTTGGTCAGCCTGTCTTCTTGCTGATTAGAGTGACAGCTGGGAACACCATTGGAGGAGTGCAGGCAGGCTCTGGGAATCAGTGTCGGGGGTGAGGTCTTTTCCCACTCCCTGTTGTTTCTAGTCAGCCTCTGCGGATGAGCCTTGTGCTGCTCACCGGGGCCGCCCACTGTTTGAAAATTGCCACAACGCTGGATATCACTCGCTGCCCTGCACCCCGCCGCCACCAGACCAGCGGGACCATGATAGGGGAGTGGCGGTGGCACTCAACTCAAAGGGCAGCTGATTAAAGCGTGGAGGAGGAAGTTAAATCCTCCTCCTCTTTCGATGCTGGGCAGCGAGGGAGTCGCAGCCGTGATGTCACTGGTTGGCCTTTTTCCATTGGAATTTCCGACCGTGTGTACAGGGCATTAGACCTGGTTCACGCCTATGCATTTTTTAGTGTTAACATGGTTTCCTATGTGTCACATTCACATCTATGCATTTTATGGAAAGGGACGGGGACCAGCAGGTTGTGTTTTTGGTTCCATAGACTTCAATAGCGTGTACTGAAAAATGCAAAATGCACCTGGAATATGCATCAACTGAAACCTGAATAGGTGTGAACAGGCCTGGTTATAAGGCAGCTGTATAGTCGCTTGGATCACTTTCACTAAGAAAGTCAGTCTCCAGCTGAAAAAAATGATAGCAGGATCATGGCTACAGCTGCAGCCACAATCCTGGTATAACCACTTGATCCTGAGGCCTAAGGATGGCAAGTGGTTAAACTCACCATGCAACAAGACCTCAGATGTAGTGGCAGTTCAGAGCGAGGGAAAGTGATCCCTATAGTTGTGCCAAGTGACTGAAGAAAAAGAGGAGCCTCCCTTGGCTCTGAACCATACTTGTCAGGCCGTCGCAGCCTCGAGATACAGACCACCTTGCAAAAGATGGGGGGGGGGGGGCAGAAGTACTAGTGACGACTGTGACACAAAATAAATGTAACCAACTTTATAAATTCTTGGGGCTTTATTTATCAATGTTTTTACCCAAGGTTCTCACAACTTTCACTTATAATTCACCCACCAAGTGAATTTTGGATAAAATTTGAGTGAATCTTTAGTGAAAATATTGATAAATAGACCCTTGGGAGTTTATTTCTGAAACATTTGTTGGATGAATTTGTACAGGCAGCACATATTTTTCCTATATTTCCTCTAACACTTTCTATGATCGTCGGCTCCATCTAGTGGCTAAAATGCAGTATATTTTCTGATTGAGGTATTTTAGAAAAATATACCATATTTTGCCAATCTACGGTTTATGGAACTGTTAATCATAGAAAACCACAGTATTAGGAAACATACAGGAATAAAATGTGCACATACATGTGACATTCGTCCAACAAATGTTTTATAACCAGATCCTTTGTAGACCTTTTGTAATGGAAGTTTACTTTTTATACATGAACAACCAGCTTTACGTGAAATGTTTTACAACAATTCAGAATGACTATGAAAACGTGAAAAGGACACGGCATCGTTGTGTTATGTAATAATTAGATAAACTTAGACTAGTGTGGCGTGTTTCCATTGTTACTTGTCTTCAGCTGCCTTCCAATATGCAACACAGACAACTTTCAAGCACATGGTGTGTTTTCATCTTTATTCATCGGATGCCATCTGTTTTCTTTTGTGACACAGCAAGGGATGAATTTCTTCTTCTTTGTAAATATTTACCAGTGAAGACGCTCACGTGTAGAAGCTTAGTTATACGGCTATTAAGAAAGAAAACAATGAAACCATGAAATAACATGGAGTCATTTAACTCTAAGTTGTAGAGCTCCTAGCCCAGAATGAATGTTAGTCGAGTAAAAAATGGCTGTAATAGAAGTGCTTCTTTTCTACATATGCTTTAGGCCTCATGCACACGGGTGCTATTGGGCGTACAACACAAATTGTGGGTGTATTTCCATACCCGGGATACATGGTGTACAGCTGCTCATAGTAATGAATGGTTGTGCACGGGTTTACACCATAAAGCCATACACCCCTGAATGCAGAGTGTCTGCCTCCAGAGTTGTATATCTGTACCAGATTCGAACTTCTATAGCCTGCCTAAGCAAAATGTTGACATGTTTTGCAACAGGTATGCCTGGAGACAGGCAGTCTGTGAGCCCTGCAAGGTCAAGCCAAGAGAGTTCTGTCTCCATGCCACCACATTCCAGGCAAAGTCATGTGTGACAATGGCACCAACCAGATGTCTGACCTTTGGCAGGAAAAGTTCACACATGTGGCTTATCTGGTATACACCTGGCAAACATCCTGGTGCAGCAATTTCTGGTTAGGTACCTGACCATCTGGATGTACTGTGGCAGGCTATAAGGGTGTGTGGCCACTTTAGGCAGTTAACTGAAATACAGCGGTATCACAAGCTGTCTGACAAGCACCAGATATGAGATATAATCACACACTTAAATTCAATGTTGACCATGCTGCAGTGGCTGAACCCGCACCAGTGAAACAAAACCAAAGTCAATTCCCTGCTCAACTTACCGACCAGCCTGCAACCAACCAAATTATATTGTCTAACAGTATGTGTTAAAAACTGGGGTGTAGATTGCACACATTTGCAAATACATGTGTAAGCTGCAGAGCTACTTCACTGCACCCCAGTATTATCTGCAGTCCTAACTCAAAATTTTGAGAGCCTCAATAGTAGAATCAGATGCATTATAATGGATTGTCAGGTGAGCCGGGAGGGAGCCCACCCCTCCTTAAAGGCACAGGGGTGCACTGGACACCCAGCATATAGCACAAACATGTCATTTGCATCCCCTCACCAGTATTCAAACCAGTGGCGGCTGGTGCCCCATCGTTCGGTGGGGGGAGAATAACACACCTGAGACATCTACCCCCCCATACAGCCTGCCACCCCACACCAACCCCACCCAGGTCACCGGCTTGCTCGCTCACCAATCGATCAGCACTTACCCCAGGTCATGGTCTCCCCCCTCAGTCTCCTCCATGTCCCGGCAGTCGCTGCTTCTCCTTGTGAATGGGGTCTTCAGACTCCTGACCAATGGGGTCTTAGGACTTAGGGAAGAGAACAGGAAGACATTAGAGAATATCAAATCGCTAATGTCACACAACTGGGTGGGCTCAGGGTGCAGTGCTCTGCGCCAGAGCCTACCCTTTTTTGAAGCCAATTAGAGCCTCATGCTCTAATCATGTGCTTCAAAAAAAATAAAAAATACATTGAGATTCATGCCTCTGGCACCCTGCATATAGATTAGGGGCCAGGCGCATGGAATAAAAAGAGGGTGCTACTGATTTTTTAGTACCCGAGGTATTTATAAAAAAATGTTGTCAAAAAATATGGAGGTATACATGTTTCACTTACAGCTTTCAGAGTTTGTAAAAGATCCCCCAAACCATATATTTTCTGAAAGCATGGGACCAGTAGAATAAAAAGAGGATGCTATTGATCTTTAAGGCCCCACAATATTTGCGCAAATGTTTATCAAACCAATATTTTCACTAAAAATACACTAAAATCATTAATAGTGGATTCATACATGGCAAAATGTACAACATTTCTGCTAAATTCCTAGTAAATATAAAAGTTAAAACTGTATTCAGTTAATAAATAACAAATATTTGTACATTTTAGATTGCACCTTTTTGTGAAATGGTGAAAACAGAAGGTACACAAAACTGTAAATAACAACAATTTACTCAAAAAATCTGGAGGTTACCATTTTCACTTACAGCTTTCAGAATTTGAAAAGACCCCTCAAACTAGAAATTTTCTAAAAGCACATGACCTGTAAATAGCCCTGCAATAATTGCGCAAATGTTCATCATATCTCTGCTTTCACTAAAAATACACTAAAATCATTAATATTGCACATAAGCACAACGTAACTTACAAAATTCCTCTTAAATTAGTACTTAAAGAGAAAGTAAACTCTCCCACTCTGATGCTTCTTTTCATTTAGTCCATTATAATAAGTAATTATCAGACTATAGCCACTGTAATCCAGCCCAAATCGCATATTACTTACTGTTTAAAGAAACTTTAAAAAACTTGTTTCCAGGGGTAAGGCAGCACCATCTTAAGTATTGTTTTCTGAGTCCACAGTGGAGTGTATTTCTGCCCTTACATTGAGTACTTCCTGTACTGTTAACCAAGCCTCCTTCTCAATCCAACGTTTTAATGGCAACCCTACTTCCCTGTTCATAGCTGACTTGTTTTATTTTATAGTATTTACTTGTGCCTAATGTTTAATGTTTCCCTTTGTCAGTCTTATCAGCTTCAGCTGATAAGACTGCAGTAATGGGCAAGTTTACACTGCATGTCATGTCACATGGTCACATGGTGTGTAGGAGGAAGCTCTGAATGATTCTGAAGTCTCCTGGGAGTTCATTGCTGTGCCGTAGGAAGTCCTGATAACAGATAGATAAGACATAGAGAGTATGCGGTAAATCAGAGGAGATCTGGGCATGCTCAGTGACTTCATTCTAAAGAACAAAAAGGATTACAACACTACTAAGCAAGTAAGGAGAAATCTAAAAGCAGTGTTCATTAGGGTTTTTTATGCTGATTTACATGGGAAAAAGTTGTGGGGGAGGGTTTACATCCACTTTAAGCATCGTTCACATGTGGCATACTAAACTGTACCCCTATGGAGGGCCATGGATGTAGAATAGGTTAGAGTATCCCCGCGCTACCATAAAGGCATACATTATTCACTAAGGGTAGGTTGCAGCAGATCACCGACAGAGGTATATACCCTACCCCCAAAAATAGTATGTGAAAATCAAATAAATGGTGTTACGCTACCTTCAAAGGTTAAACTAAACTAAAGTGCCTAGTGCATAAGTATATATTGAGAATAGTGCAAAACAGCAAGCTAGCAGAGATAACACCTCCTACTGATATATAAGTGTACCAACTTCGCCCTAGGCCGGGCAATTACATAATAATATATAAAAAAATAAATAAAACATTTTCAGAAAATATAAAATACCTCAGATAAATTAAATCGTGAACAATCCAATAAGTGAATAAAGTGTCCAGTGCTTAAGCATAACAGAAAAACCAAGCAGATAATAAAGTGTCTCGTGCTTTAAATATTCATAGATCGATTGATCTATGATCGCTTATATAAAAACCACAACCTCCAATAGTGCAGTAGTTGAGTATAACAAAATATCTCATAAATAATAAAATCATATATATTACATAAAGCAATTTTTATAATTCAAACGTGAAAACACGCAGTGCTTAAATAAAACAAAAATAAAGTCTTTATGTGGACCTAGATGAATAAAGTGACCAGTGATCTATTCAGTGCTTCTCCAGATAAAGGTGCCAAAACCACTGTATTTGACTCTTCTATCTCTCCAGTGTTCACGGCACACCAGGTGGAATGGCCCCTTACCTTACTGCTGTAAGGTAAACAGCAGAACAACAAAGGTGAAGAGATCCAGGGATTGTATCCCTACTCCTGGCAGGTAGGTGCTGTCCCCCACGGCTGGTGGTTATACCTCAGTAATTTTCCACAGAGATCTTACTGCTCAATATTTTCCACAAGGATCTCATAGAAAAAAAAGAGGTAGGCTCCGATGGTGAAGTACATATGTAGATTTATTAAAAAGTATATAGGAAAGGTACTCACAAGACAGGTAACAGAGACAGCTTTGCAAAACAAACAAACGAGCGTTCCGCTCGTGGTACGGACGTTATTTCCGGTATCCTAGTTCAAGTGACGTCCGTACCACGAGCGGAACGCTCGTTTGTTTGTTTTTGCTAATTAAATGCAGATACGGCACCAAGTGAGTTTAATTACCACCTTAATCATCCACAGAACCTGTGTAGTTAATATGTGTTCGGGTTTAAAGGGATGAGGTGGCAACCATACCTCTACATGGCTAGACTGCCAAAAAGTATCACACATATGGTATCCCTGTACTCAAGAGAAGCAGCAGGGTGTATTTTGGATGTAATTCCACATATGCCCATGGCATGTGTGAGCAATATATCATTTAGTGACAACTTTGTGTAAACAATTTTTTTTTTCATTTTCATTTTTCCAAAACTTGTGGCAAAATATAAAATATTCTATGGAGTCAACATGCCTCTTAGCAAATAGCTTGGGTGTCTACATTCCGAAAAGTGATCATTTGGGGGGTTTTGTGTTATCTCTGCATTTTATGGCCTCCGAAACTGATAGGTAGTGAGGAGTGAAATCAAAAATGTACGCCCTTAGAAATCCTGAAGGCGGTGATTGGTTTTGGGGTCCTGTACATGGCTAGGCTCCCAAAAAGTCTCACACATGTGGTATCTCTATACTCAGGAGAAGCAGCAGAATGTATTTTTGAGTGTAATTCCACATATACCCATGCCATGTGTGAGCAATATATCATTAAGTGACAACTTATCCATAGATTGGGAGATCCGACTAGTGGAGTATAGCTCTCATGGTTCAGAGAAGCATGATCTCCCAATCTATGGGTAGTGAAGGACCCGCTAATCATGGGGTACTTTGGCGCAGTAAATGGGCTTAAGCACCATGTAACAATATGGTGTGACCAAATCCCCATATTTTTTGATAATGTTTTTTGAAAATGTCTATGTGTTTTTAAAAAGCCTTGCTGGAGGTAAATGTTAGTTTTGCATGTGTGCGTGGTAAAATTTTTGTTCTGTTGTATGGTCTTATGGCAGCACCATCTTTATGCATTTTTTTAGGGTGTGCCACCCAAATATTTTGTTTGTCTATATTATGAATTCTGACCAAATCCTTTTGGGTGGAGCACCCCACTCCCTCACTAAGTACCTCTCATTAGTGACCACCTGTGTCATGGTGGAGACCTCATGTTCTCCCATATAGAGGAGTTTAGCTCCCATGGTTCAGAGAAGTAGGATCTCCCAATCTATGGATAGTGTAGGACCCACTAATCATGGGGTACTTTGTCGCAGTAAGTGTGCTTAACCACTTCCCACCCGGCCAATGCACATATACGGCCAGGTGGGAGCCGTCTACTTCTGACAGGACGTTCAGGAACGTCCTTCAGAAGGAGCGGACACGGCGCATCTCAGATCGGCAGGAGGGCTCTGTGATTGGCCCTCCTGATCACATGACGGCCGTGTCCAATCACGGCCATCATGTGATGTAAACAAACAATCGGCAATCGGCTCCTCCTCTCCTCACACAGAAGTCATCGCTGAGGAGAGGAGAGCAGATCGCTGCAGCCGGCTGATGATCAGTGAGTATGAGCTGTTTTTTACAGCTTTTTACTCACTGACCATCAGTCTAGTGTAAACACACAACACACCACACAGTGTAAACACAATGTCCCCACATATGTCCCCAAAACACACGTCCCCAAAACATACCCAAATAATGTCCCCAAATAATAAAAACACATGTCCCTAATAATAAAAACATGTCCCCCACATATGTCCCACTAAAATCACATGTCCCAATGATTATCTGCACACATATGTACGTGATCACCTGCACACATATGTACATGATCATTTGCGTACATATGTCCGTGATCACACAAACCAATTATACACTTAACGGAATTTTTTTTACCGAAAACATGTAGCAGAATACATTTTGGCTTAAATTTTTGACAACATTTGATTTTATTGGATTTCTTTTAAAATAGAAAAAAGAAAATATAGGTTTTTTTTTTCCAAATTTCTGCTTTTTTTGCGCTTATATCGCAAAAAATAAAAAATGGAGTCGTGAATAAATAACACCAAAATAAAGCTCTATTTGTGCGAACAAAATTATAAAAATTTCATTTGGGTACAGTGTAGCATGACCGCGCAATTGTCACTGAAAGCGCTAGAGCGATGAAAGCTGAAAATTGGGCTGGGAAGGAAGGGGGCGAAAGTGCCCTGTATTGAAGTGGTTAAACACCATGTAGCAATATGGTGTGACCAAATCCCCATATTTTTTGATAATGTTTTTTGAAAATGTCTAGGTGTTTTTAAAAAGCCTTGATGGAGGTAAATGTTCGTTTTGCATGTGTGCGCTGTAATATTTTTGTTCTTTTTTCATTTATATCGCAAAAAATAAAAGTCCCAGAGGTGATCAAATACCACTACAAGAGAGCTCTATTTGTGGGAAAAAAAAGGATGCAAATTTTGTTTGTGTACAATATTGCATGACTGTGCAATTACCAATTAAAGCAGCGCAGTGCCAAATTGTAAAATGTGCTGTGGTCATTAAGGGGGTAAAACCTTCCAGGGCTGAAGTGGTTAAGGGAGTGTGGCAGGGGTTGTGTCCTATGACTTACATACTTTTGCTAAAAAGTGTCACTTGTTGCCATCTCAAAAAAGTTGGGAGGTATGAAATGTGTGAAAGGCCTTAGAAATCTGTCTTCTAATAGCGTGTATGCACGAGTGGAATTTCCGACAGAAAAAGTCATACGGGAGCTTTTCCTCGTATATTCCGTGTGTATGCCCCATCTGACTTTACGTCAAAAATTCTGATGGACCTAGAAAGCGAACATGTTCTAAATTTTTCCAATGGAACCAATCCCTATCCGGAAAACTGCTCGCCTGTATGCTGTTCCGACGTACCAAAAACGACGCATGCTCTGAAGCTATGGAAGATGGAAG
The DNA here is from genome assembly GCF_037356315.1 of Lithobates pipiens. Taxonomy (NCBI): domain Eukaryota; kingdom Metazoa; phylum Chordata; class Amphibia; order Anura; family Ranidae; genus Lithobates; species Lithobates pipiens. The sequence goes on along the minus strand of NW_027507686.1, from coordinate 185,543,988 downwards.
CTATTGGCTACTGGCTATAGAACTTCCTTTTTCTAGTCCCGTCGTACGTCACTGCGTTCTTGATGGTCAGACTTTGGTGTGACCGTGTGTATGCAAGACAGCTTGAGTGGAATTCCATCGGAGAAACCTTCAGAGTCTATTCTGACGGAAAAAACGCTTGTGTGTACACGACATAACTGTTCAATTTCAAATGCAGATACATGCAATAACATACTTCCTAGACCCGGTCTGTGCAGGCAGTATGCCTTGCTGACTTGGCAGAATCCACATGCAGTTTAACATTGCAATAGTACACAAAAGGTAACTTTATAGTGCAATGTAAAACCTGTGCAAGAAGCACACAGTGGAGAGCACAGTGGCCAAGTGGCTAGTGCTTCTGCCTAGTAGTACTGTTAAAAGTTTTTTTATAGAAATATATTAACATGTTAAACCTTATGCGAGGTTGTAATGGTTTTAGATCTATTCTAACTATAACGGTATTTTTTTATTCTAGATCTATGGAGATATCACTGAGTATGTCACAATCAAAGCCAACCAAATCCACAAACACAGCCAGACAAGACACTCACAGACCACAAGAAATGCACCGCATTTTATAGTATATGAGCAGAATACTGCTGGGTAAGCCACAAGTGTAAGGAGCTGGTCAGCTATCCAAGTCAAGTCAAGACACGGCCCATAAAACAAAAGGCAATGCAAATTTCCTTTATTCATTTAATCTTGATGTGGAGTCATTGGTCTTATCCGAACAAGTGATAAATCTGTCATAATATAAGCAGGGAGGTAGATTGTCATTTATTTAGGCTGCAACGAGTAGGCGTGATTTACCACCCTGGGAAAAGGACAAGGTTTCTTTCTATAGCATTTTAAACCAGTTAGATATTTCAGAGCTGACCGAGGGCATTATAACCTAATGCATAGTGAAAGATGACCTCCAGAGTCCTTTCCCTTTATCTGCTCTGGATTGGAACAATCTGTTTCTTGCAGAGCCCAAGCAATAACTTCATCCAGACTGAGAAGTTTTTATGTTATTAAGGGGACAAGCATTAAGGTTCTTCACCCTCCTGTGTTTGAAGAACTTTTCTCAGTACTAAATCTAAAATCAATACGTCAGACAGTAAAATAGAATAGCATAAATAAGGTCATTTTAATTTTTAAGGTAAGGTAAGCCACTTTCTATTAATTGTTTGTTAATGTATGCAAATAAAATATTTGTAAAAAAATGTCAGAATAACACATTAAGAAAAAGAAAAATCAATATTTCATATTGTCAGTGCAGCAGCCAAAAATGTGTCACTGCATAAAAATATTTTGTAATATTTTGTAGAAACATATATCCAAAATGTTAAAGTTGATTCATATTGTTTTCAAACTGGGGTATATTGCAATATTTTTATTGTCCAGATATGCTCTCTTTAATTAACTGAAATTTACTAAAAATGTGTTTTACTTTTTTGAATACTGAACATTTCATATTCAGATTTTTTAAAATAGTGTGATTTTACATTACTGTTTGTAAGTTGATAAATGTAAAACCTAATTTCTAATAACTAATTTAAAGAAGAAGTATGGTGAAAGCTTTTTTGGCCATACTTCTCTTGTGGATCGTGAGTGCACTTAGTTCTGCACTCCTGTGACCCAAATTTAGCCAATAGCAGGCTAAAGTCTACTGTTGGATGACCTCACAGTGCCAGTCCAGGCTCTGCAGGGATTCCGACAATAATGTCGGAATCCACCCACATGCCTGATCAGCAGCTGGCTCAGCCTCTCAGTGCACTGCTGAGACCCCAAGTCAGCTGCTACTGCCCCCTCCTCAACCAAACACTGCAGTGAGCACTGGAGGGGCAGAGCAGAGCAGAGAGCCAGTGACCAACAATCATTGCTCGCCAAAGACCAAGGATTGAGTGATCAACAGTAATGTGATCACTTGATTCTCTGTGTTAGAGCCAGCAGGGGGCAACTGTAGAATCAGATCGATGCTGCAGCCACATAGGTGAGTTTTATTTTTTATTCTGCACTTATCTTTTAAAGTCCAACTTCATGCACAACAAAATAAAATAACCACTTCCTGCTAGACTGCTCTCCTGATTTCAACTACTAGCATATCGGTATCTGTTCATCTCCATTACATGGGGGGGGGGGGGAGGCAATTGGTAGTTTAGGATATTCTTCAGTGCAGCTCACTGGAACTGACAAGTGCACTGCATTTCAGGCAAGATCAACAAGTATTTTGTGTACTTATTGTGAAACAACAAATGTAAATATAAGGGCCATAGGCGATAACCCCTAATAGCTCAAATTGCATTACATCAACACTCTTTTTATATATAAAAAGTTCTATCATTATTGCAAAAGTTAATAAAATGACATATCATCACAGAAGGGCCATATGCTAGCCCATAATATATAAAACAAACATGGTAGGGGTAAAAGTCAGATGCTGTAAAACGCTGATGCTTTACCCGGTCCAAGCTGCTTCTTCAGGGCTGCAATCTTTCAACCTCAACTAGATACCTAGTATCAACAGACATGCATAATCAATACATAGGATAAGCAGAACAGAAAAATACAAAAAAGAAGAAAAACATATATGCAAATAAACATTCATATAAAAAAAAAACTATCCCATGGAAAATGGAAAAAAAAAAGCAATTCAATATAAAATTTAAATTGTAAATGACCTCACAGTCCATTTAGGCTATGGGGAGACAAATATTAAAGGAACCACGTGGAGACAGATCAACCCCTCGGGTGGCACTATCGAAGCTTCACAAGGAAACGTATAAGCTGTGAGAAAACATATACATATATAAATTCACAAGTGAAATATGGCTAGTGTAATCAAAGCCCAAATAAGCCCCTTTCTTCCTGACATTGGAGAATATTGGAAAATGTCACATGACCGCATTGGAATGTTCCAGAAAGTCCCATGACGAGCGGGAACATTCTGAAAGCGGGGCTCATCTATATAAGGGGGCCCCACATGGGAATTTCCTCACAGCTGGTCAGAGTACAGCAACAAGCTCAGCTAAAAAGAGCTATAATACTAGAGCTACTGCTGTCCTGACCATGAAGACCCTCATACGCCAGGTGTTGGAGGCCAGGGATAACGGAGGAGAAGAATGGCTGAGAAGGTGCCTGAAGCTGGGTGAGGAAGATGCCGTTTTGCGGGAGTGGGTGCATGAAGAAGATGGACTGGAAGCGGCAGAGGTGCCTAGCGCTATTAATAGGAGAGGAAGACCTATTACTCTCAGCCCGAAACTCCGCCAGCAGAATCAACGCTGCTTGCCACCGTGACCCCTTTTGCCAGAAGAAACTAATATGACACCGCCGGAAGAGGTGGTTTCTAGTGTGGGGACCAGAAGAGCCAGCCAAAGAAAGAAGAGGAGGAGGAGAACACTATCTCCCAGAAACAGAGGGAGGCGGGCTCCTGCAACAGCATCCACTGTGATGGCTGTGGAGGCGACGACTTAACACAGAGTGACAGTCAATCAAGACTTATGACACGTACATACGACCGGACTTTTTCGAGAGACTTGGTCCAGCAGACAGGAATCCATCGGACAATTCGATCGTGTGTGGGCTCCAGCTGACTTTTTCTTCCCAAAAGTCTGGTACACCTAGAAATAAAACTTACTTTAAATCTTTCCGACAGACTCGAGTCTGCTCAAAAAATCCGGTTGCCTGTGTGCTAGTTCGACGGACTAAAACCAACGCTTGGGCAGCTATTGGCTACTGGCTATGAACTTCCTTATTCTTCATCATCACGTTCGAATCTGTTGGACTTTTGGAGTGATCGTGTGTGGCCAAGTCTGTTCGTTTGCAAGTCTGGCGGACCTCAGCTGCAAAGTCTGTCAGATTGTCCGCTGGACCAAGTCCATTGAAAAGTCCAGTCGTGTGTATGCGCCATTACTCGTGCACAAGAGCAAATAATGCCTACAGTGACCACTGGAGGCTATAGAGAGCAGCAGCGGCTTGCGTCTCCTATGCAAGCTAATGCAACAGCGACATCTAGTGGTCAGGGAGAGATGGCGCAGGTTTTACAAAATATAATGGATTCTATGAATAAGTTAGCTGACAGCATTAATACCCCTAGTAATGATAATACTAATTACTCTAATGTATGGGTTAATGAATCTAGGAATAGGATCAAAAATGTGTCTAATGTCAACAATAATTCTTCCTTTTCAGCGATTAATACTAATACTAGTAATACTTTTCCAGCGGAACCAAACATTACTAATTCTTCAGTTCCAGAATCTTGTCTAAAATAAATTTTGCCATGTGAAATTTCACCGCTCGGGTATCACCTTTCTGCTCAGGTTAAGGATAAAATATGGAAAGGGCAGTTTATCGATATTTTGTCTTTACTGCCTTCCGCAAAAGAGATCATTAACAGATCTGACAAAAATTCAGAGGATAAACCTGAGCAAGAAAGGTGTAGACCTGTGGCAAGGTTGTTTCATAATTGGTTGCAGTCATTTCCCATTTATGCCAGTGTGCTAGGAAAAAAACACCCAGAATACTGTAGCAGTCTTTTCCAACACCTTAAGCATGTGCTAGGAGCATTCAAAAGCTTTGCTGGATTAGGCTGGTACCAGTACGAGGAGTCATTTAGACAAAAATTACCCATCATTAAATTGGGGTAATAAGGACATACATTTCTGATTAAACCTTATAGCACCTCAAAAACTGGCATACCCTAAACAAGAGACTCCTGCCAGAGTGTTACCTTTTAAAAGGGGTTACTGTTTTGAAAACCAGTGCAAATGGGGAGGGTCTTGCAAATACAAACATAAGGGCTCGCACTGCTCAGACCCCCACCTCTTACTCAGATATTTCAAAAGGAATACCAATATACACGGTCAAAGAGATAACCATTCAAAAGGCTCAAACCCCAGTGAACCTACCAAACATGCAGCAATAGTTGGAAATTGATCCAGACCAGGAGACAGGCAAGTTTTTAATTGAAGGTTTCTCCAGCGGTTTTCCTTTGCCAGTTTTTAAGGGCATAGGATGCAAATTGTTTGATAATTTAAAGTCTGTATTATAATTTCCTCATATTGTTAAGGAGAAGCTAGATAAGGGGAGGGTAGAATAGCAGGACCATTTAGTCCTCCCCCCCCCATTTAAAAAATGTAGAATACCTCCCTTAGGAATCATCCTCAATAAGGATCCCAAAACATTTTGCTTAATACATCATTTATCCTTCCTGATAGGTTCGTCATTAATGATGAGATAAATGGGGAGCTAACATCCGTATCATACTGTACATGCTGTGTGTCATATCAAGAAATTTGGGAAAGCTGCACTACTCGCTAAAGTGGATATTAAAGCAGCATTTAGATTGCGTCTGATTGGTCCAGCTTCTTATTATTCTCTTGGCATGGTATTCGAAGATAAATTTTACAACAACATGTGCCTCTACATGGGATGTTCAATATCATGTGCGTATTTCGAGAAATGTGCATAATTTCTTCAATGGGTGGTTTCATTTGAATCTGATCATGATGGTATATTGCACTACCTTGATGGCTTCCTTTTTATGGGCCCTGCCCAATCCCCTATTTGCTTATTTATGCTGCAATTGTTTGGTAGGATTACAAAAAATTTGCTGCTGGAAAGACTGTTTTGCCAACCACATCCACTGAATTTCTACGCATAAGAATAGATTCAGAATTATTAGAATTTCAGCTACCATTGAATAAAGTTAATGAGATTAAAGCTATGATTTCTTGGATGATAAGGCAAAAAAAGTTTTATTAAAAGATCTTCAATATTAGGGCAATTAGCATTCGCAAGCTGAGTTATGCCAGTGGGCAGGATATTCTCGCAAAGGCTATATATATATCCATGTCAGGGCTTAAATTCACCATTAGGTTAACAACAGATCTTAAAGAGGACCCCTTGGTATGGATGAATTTTTTTGATTTATATAACAGGCATTCATTTTTATAAACAGAGTTTGTATTCTCATCAGATTTGGAATTATACACAGATGCAGCTGGGTCTTTCGGTTTTGCTGCAATATGGGGCAGTCACTGGTGTTGTAGTGGGTGGCCAGAAAGATGGATACAAATGAAAGCCACTAGGAGCATAGTTCTACTCAAATTATTCCCATTAGCTGTAGCATTAGAAATATGGGGTGAAAAATTTGCAAATAAAAGAATATTAATTAACTCTGATAATAAAGGAGTAATCTATGCAGTCAATTGTCTATCAACAAAATCCCTTCTGGTAGTAAAATTACTGAGGCAGCTGGTATTTTTATGTTTACGCTTTAATATCTGGGTAAAAGCAAGATGAGATCCAGGTAAAGAAAATCAAACTGCAGATGCATTATCTCGGTTGCAGATACACAAATTCCCTCAGCTGCTGCCAAATGCGGACAAAGAAGGACAGTCATGTCCCAAACATCTATGGAACCTGATTTAAAAATGTTGATGAACTCAATCAAGAATTCGGTGGCTAATAGCACATGGGCCGAATACACGGCTGCATGGCAACGGTGGAATAAATTCACTAGGGAATTTGGGCTGCAGTTTGGTTCTCCTTCAGAGACTAACATTCAAATATTTTTATGTACCCTAATGCAGGCAGACCTATCCTATAGCCAGATTGCTTTTTTATTTCTTTATTTTTATGTCGGCCTGAATGAGAACACCCCCATCCATTACTGGTCTTCAAACGGACCCTTCCTTGGGTTTCAGTCCTATTTGGTTTGGAGAATTGATAAAATTTTATTTAGAAAAACACACCACAGTATAAAATATAACAAAATACCGAAAATAACGGTCTAAGTATAACTTTCCAAGATATTAAAGAGACAACATTTTCATTAAAAAGAGGGATCGCAGCTGCACACACATCCACACAATCAGACATACACGCAGCTCAAAGGATAAGGATTGATAGAAAGGAATAGGAAGGAAAGGATAGGAAGGATAGATACCCTTTACTTTTAACCCCTTTGGATCGCACCCATGGGACTGTGCAATGTGCAACGACAGTGGACGATCATTGTCTTTTTTCTTGATACTATCGATGTGTTCACCAACCCTGACCCGAAAGTATTAAAAAACAATACTTTAACAAATCCTTATCCTTTGAGCTGTGTGTATGTCTGATTGTGTGAGTGTGTGTGCAGCTGTGATTCCTCTTTTTAATGACAACGTTGTGTATTTAATATCTTGGAAGGTTATACTCAGACCGTTATTTTCATTATTTTGTTACATTTGATACTATGGTGTGTTTTTTCTAAATAAAATTGAATCAATTCAACCGTAGTGTTCACTTGTTCACTGCGACCCTCTTTTCTTATATGCAGTTTTTGTGGCCGCATGGACTGCGCCATGCAGTTGATACTACATGGTGAAACTTTGAAGTAATTATCGTATTATTATTAATTAAATTAGTTGTATACTAACAGTGCAGTAGATCCAGGCACCACAATAATTTTTCACTTTTGATTTGGAGAATTACCTGAGTCCTGGATATCTGGCTAAATCGCATTCTACAGATCCATTCCTGCCGATAAGCGTATCTACCGTGTGTGGAGTGACCTCCTTCTGGTTCCAATTGCATTCGAGTTGGTACCACTCTTGACCACTGCCACTGGCAAGTGGGTCCACCTAGTCTGGTAAGTTGAAGGCTGGCCGCAGGCCAGCCTGTATTTGTAGGAGGAGCCTGAGAGGGCTATTTAAACCTCCTCCTCTGTCAGGGCCAGTGTCTTTAGGGTTTCTGAGCGGGCGGCAGCAGAAGAGTCTGTCTGGGGATTGGCGGTTTCTGGGTTGGAGCGACGCCCCCCCCCCCATCTCTGCGTTCACCTGGGTGGAGGCCGCTCTGCCGGCTGCCAGGGGGGGTATTTGCAGCCCATGTTCCAGCTGCGCGGTTGGTGAGGGGGGGGGGGGGGCGGCAGTCCAGCCATCCTTTACCACCCTGCGCTCCCTCTGAATAGCATGCCGCCCGCGTTCATGTCAGGGGGGAGCGGGGGTGCATCTGTCCCTGCCAGCCCACTCCTCATGCTTTTAGAGCCGGCCGCCAGCTCCTCTCTCCACAAACCCGCGTGGCGGCCGTCTGATTCTCCCTGTGTGAGGGGGAGGGGGCGATCGGCCGCCGCTGGCTTCGCTCCCATACACGGCCATCTTCAGGAGCTGCTAAGAGCCCCTCTGGTGTTCGGCGGCCGCTAGATCCTCTCTTCCCTTGTTCACGTGGCGGCGGGGGAGGGGGTGATCGGCAGGGCGGCCGCCGATTCTCCTGGTGAGGGGAGGTGGAGGTAGTCAGCTGCCGCTGGCTCCCTTTCTCCCCTCGCGGGTACGGAGCGCCCGCCGTTTCTGCTCGTGGGGGGGAGGGGGAGGTGATCGGCCGTGCTGGCTCCCCCTCCCCCCTCACATATGCAGGGTAACCGCCGATTCTCTGACGAGGGGAGGGGGAGGTATTCGGCCGCGCCGGCTCCCCCCCCCCTCACATAGGCACAACTAATCAAATCCTTCTAATTTCCAATTTACATGCTGGATTAAAGAAAAGCGGAACATGGTTATGCTGCAGCTATAGGCAACAGGACCCCCCCCCCCATATTTTATGTCCAGTCAAAGTTCTGCTATGAAATCTAGCATAATCCAACAGGCACAAACAAGCCAATGGAAAAAGCTATCTATAGACTTTAAAGGACTTTTAATTCTTTAACTGCATCCTACTAAACAGCGAGAGTTGCAGAATGAAAGCTTGTTTCCTGCTACCTGCAAAATACAGGCACAGCCAGACAGTCGTTGTGGGAGCCTGCAGTCTTTATGGAAATGCCGGTTTAAAGTATACTGTATGGAGCGTACACAGGGAGGACTCTGCTGATTTGTGAAGGGCAATGATCTCTAGTGGGCGTTTTTTGCATACAGTAACAGTTCACTACACCATGCATGAATGAGAGAAATTGTTTTAGGATCCTCATTCATGGTTAACTCCTAATTGGGGCTTTATAAAGTGTCACGTATGGACAATTTGGGGTATTGGTCCTTTTGCTATTTTCATAGGCACAGGCATTATTGAGGCTAAATGGGTTTTTAGCTTTCAAAATATAACATGTTTGGGGGGGTTTGTGTAATGCATTTTCTATACATTTTCATTGGGTCCCCTCCTGAGCTCCACATGGTGGGTTTCTCCCCCTCCTGAGCTCCTCGTGGTTGGTCCCCCCCCTCCTGAGCTCCACCTGGTGGGCCTCCTGAGCTCCACGTGGTGGGCCCCCCCCCCCGCCTGGGTTCCATGTGGTGGGTTTCCTCCTCCCCACCCGCCTGAGCTCCACGTGGCGGGTCTCCCCACCCGCCTGAGCTCCACGTGGCGGGTCTCCCCACCCGCCTGAGCTCCATATGGCGGGTCTCCCCACCCGCCTGAGCTCCACGTGGCGGGTCTCCCCCCTCCCGAGCTCCACCTGGTGGGCCTCCTGAGCTCCACGTGGTGGGCCCCCCCCATGCTCCATGTGGTGGGTTTCCTCCCCCCCACCCGCCTGAGCTCCACGTGGCGGGTCTCCCCACCCGCCTGAGCTCCACGTGACATTTCTGTCACAGCGCTCAGTCTAGCATTTCTGTCTCAGCGGTGCTGTCTCAAGTGTTCTGTCCTGCATTTCCGTCACAGCGTTTCTGTGCGGCTTTTCCGTCACAGCGTTTCTGTGCGGCTTTTCCGTCACAGCGTTTCTGTGCGGCTTTTCCGTCACAGCGTTTCTGTGCTGCATTTCCGTCACAGCGTTTCTGTGCTGCATTTCCGTCACAACGCTCTGTGCTGCATTTCCGTCACAGCGTTCTGTGCTGCATTTCCGTCACAGCGTTTCTGTGCTGCATTTCCGTCACAACGCTCTGTGCTGCATTTCCGTCACAACGCTCTGTGCTGCATTTCCGTCACAGCGTTCTGTGCTGCATTTCCGTCACAGCGTTCTGTGCTGCATTTCCGTCACAGCGTTCTGTGCTGCATTTCCATCAAGGCGTTCTGTGCAGCATTATTGTCACGGCATGCTGTGCAGCATTACCGTCATAACAGTCTGTCCAGCTTTTCAGTCATAGCGTTTATGTCCAGCATGTCTGGCATAGCATTTCTGCCCCTGGATGCCTGTCATAGCGTTCGGCCCCGGCATGTCTGTCGTAGCTTTCTGTCCAAGGACTGCTGTCATAGCGTTCTGACCCTGGACTGCTGTCATAGTGTGCTGCCCCTGGACTGCTGTGGCGTTCTGGACCGGGATTTCTTTCATGGCGTTCTGGACCAGGATTTCTTTCATGGCGTTTTGGACCAGGATTTCTTTCATGGCGTTCTGGACCAGGATTTCTTTCATGGCGTTCTGGACCAGGATTTCTTTCATGGCGTTCTGGACCAGGATTTCTTTCATGGCGTTCTGGACCAGGATTTCTGTCATGGCGTTCTGGACCAGGATTTTTGTCATGGCGTTCTGGACCAGGATTGCTGTCGTGGCGTTCTGAACCAGGATTTCTGGCTTTTCATTCATGCCTCAGTGTTTCAGTCTTGGTTGTTGCTGTCATTGCGTTTTGCCTCTGGTTCTGTCACTACGTTTCTGCATCAGCATTTAAGTTTCAGCGTTTTCTGTCATGGTTTTCTTCATGGCATGTTGTGTTTCTGTCTCAGCGTTTTCCTGTCTCAGCGTTTTCCTGTCTCAGCGTTTTCCTGTCTCAGCGTTTTCCTGTCTCAGCGTTTTCCTGTCGCAGCGTTTTCCTGTCGCAGCGTTTTCCTGTCGCAGCGTTTTCCTGTCTTTGTGTTGCTGCCAGCATGCCTGTCATGGTATTTCAGACTTGGTGTTCAGTCTCGGAGTTTCTCAGAGGGGAGTTGTTCACTCATGGCATACTCTGGTAGTCGTTCGTCCTTGTTGATTGTCATGTCCCATTGTGTCTGTGTCATGTTTTGTACCTGGGTCAGGTAGCTAGGGCTCTCACGTCAGGATCTGTCACGTCTACAGATCCATACGGGCTGAGGTTTCGTTTATTAATTGATTGTTGTCCGCAATCTTCTTGTCCGTATACCATACGTCATACGTTGCATGTTCATCCACCACATATATACGACTACCCACCATTGCCTGTGGGTACACTAGCCCTGAGTTTCAGTTAGTTACCTGTCTCTGCACTGCAGGTTACTCGGGCTCACTTACCACTTACATGTGGGTGGGGGGGGGGTCCATCTGTCAGGTTCTTTTACGCGCAGTGGTCTTGACTTTTCTGCTCATGTTTCATTCTTAGTTAGGTAGGGGGTATTGTTGTTCTCATGTCTGGTCGTCTGTCATTTCTCTAGTTTGTGTGTCAGGTTGGGCCGTCTTGGCATCCATACCAATATCATCCGTGCTTGCTATCACTTCCTTCAGCCCGGCCGTTGTTGGGGGGCTAGTTGATTGGTGCTGGTGTCTTGTCACCACTGGGCTCACCCTTGGGTCAGAAGCAGTCGAAAATGTTCCTTCAGTTGATGTCCTGTTGTGTTGAGGCCCTGGTTACTGCCCAGGAGTGTATAGTCTCTCTCAGGGTATTTGTTAGCCATGTCCCGTGACAGTCCTTGGGGGGTAGGTTTGGCAGTTATCATAATGGTTTTGGGTTCCACTCTTGGCTCTGATCTTGTTTGAACTTATTGCCTGGAGTTCCACTTAGGGACATCAGTCCAGTCGTCTTTTCCGATCCCCAGCTGGTTCCAAGTAGGGGGGGCTTGGGTATGTCTATTATGCCATGGGGACTATTTCCGCAGGAGGCAGTTTGGCCCTCCGTGGTTCAGATTTCTGTCCCAGCTGTTGGGTTCAGGCTGTAGCATGACCCGATCGTATCCGGTGGGACCTGGGTCCTGCGTCCGGTTTATTTTCTCCAGGTTGACAGTATTATTGCCATGGTGCATGGGCCTTATCCGCTTACTCCATCACATCCATCAGGTTTCCAGCTTTTCACACTCCTGCTAGTGGTCTTTTTGCCACTCACCCTCTTGGGGGGGGTATGTCTCTGGGCTATTTCACTGGTGTTCATTGGGGTATTTCGCCATCTTTTGCAGGGGTTTCCTTGGGCCAGGCCTTGTTCCTTTCCCCTCTCGTATCCTCTCATTTCACAAGCAGTTCATTCTCGGGTCTGGGTGTCACGGGCATCCGGCTCAATTCAAGGGGATGTTCAGTTGGGGTCAGGGTAGTGTCACAGGTTCGATAGGGAGTTCCTTCTCATCGCCAAGTCAGGAGTCGGTGTGTCTTTTGCCATTGCGAACACTTTCATGTTACTTGCTGGATACGTACTGCTGCCGTCCGGGAGCACACCTTTATCCTTGATGGTTCTGTACCTTCCATTCTTCACCTAAATTTTGTGTCTTTTTGCCCTCTTCTCAGGCATACTGACCAGCTAGGCCAAGGCACACCTCAGGCCTTGTTTCTTAGGAGTATCGCATTTCCCGCTTGAAGACTCTGACTACAAGTTGAAGGCTGGCCGCAGGCCAGCCTGTATTTGTAGGAGGAGCCTGAGAGGGCTATTTAAACCTCCTCCTCTGTCAGGGCCAGTGTCTTTAGGGTTTCTGAGTTCCCACCCGCCCGTTCCCCAGTTTCATACATTCTCATAGTATTTTGTTCTTATTCTTACATTCAGGGTATGCCCTCTTCTCAGGCATACTGACCAGCTAGGCCAAGGCACACCTCAGGCCTTGTTTCTTAGGAGTATCGCATTTCCCGCTTGAAGACTCTGACTACAAGCATATTTATCTACATCTTTCCATTAGTAGACTTTCTTGTTTTAACAGTTCTAAAACCAGCTTCAATTTATCCTGTTGCATCATTACTATCCCTACAGAGGATTTTAAAGTCAGCCATTTGATGGACACATTTTGGTGTTTATCCATCTCTCCTCCGTGTTCTTTGTTCCTAAGATTTTATCCCAATTTATGCCTTATAGCAAGACAATTCAATGTCTTTGTATTCCCCTTATATTTCCTATTTGTGTGATTTATACTGAAGCCAATTGACCTGTGATCGCTGTTACCTAAATTGCCCCATATTTCCACATCCGTGATCAGGCCTGTATTGTTGTTAATCAGTAGATCCGGTAACGCTTTAGTTCTAGTTGGTGCGTCTACCATCTGACCCATAAAACTGTCCTGCAAGATGTTTAGGAACTGGCGAGCCTTAGAAGAATGCGTGGTTCCCTCAGCCCAGTCTATGTCTTGCTATATCCTTGCTGCTAATCTAAATTGTGATAGGAGATCTGTCTCCCCTTTCTCCCTCAGGTTAGGGGGCCTATAGCATACTCACAGTATTATTTTCCTCTTCGCTTCATCCCTTTGGAGCTCTACTAGAATTCCACCTCCTCCCTAGCTCCCTTAGTGATGTCATCTCGCACATTCATGTATACATTATTCTTGATATATGGGCATACCCCTCCCCATTTTTGCCCTCTCTATTCTTGTGATAAAGGGTATACCCTTGAATGTTTGGCAGCTAATCATGAGAGCTGTTCTCTGAAATTCCCACAAAATCCAGTTCCCCCTCGTAAAACAGTATCTCTAGTTCACCCATCTTGTCCGCCAGGCTCCTGGCATTGGTGAACATGCCACGTAGTTTAGACCGGTCGCATATTATCCTCCTTTTGGGTGTTCCAAGATTGCAACTAGGACTTGCTACTTTACTTACCTTGGGTTTATGTGCTTTGGTCAACCTACCACTAATGCCCCCAATACTACCCTCTGGAATATGTTCCGCGCTGATTATCTCTACCTTTGGACCATCTCCCCCATCACCTAGTTTAAAAACCCCTCTAACTTTTTGACCATCTTCATTCCCAGCTAAACTGCACTCTCCTCATTTAGGTGCAGTCCGTCCCTTCTATAGTATCGGTTATCGATGGAGAAGTCAGCCCAGTCTTCCAAGAACCCAAACCCCTCCTTACTACACCAGCTCTTCAGCCACTTGTTTACTTCCCTAATCTCCCTCTGCCTTTCTGGTGTGGCTCAATGTACCAATAGTATTCATGAGAATACTATCTTGGAGGTCCTTTTCCTCAGTTTAGCTCCTAAGTCCCTAAAGGACACTCCATCTGACTCTGACTTTGTCATTGGTGCCAACGTGCACCATGACAGCTGGGTCTTCCCCAGCCCCTCCCAGTAATCTGTCCACCAGATCCATGATGTGCCGAACCCAAGCGCCCAGTAGACAACATACTGTTCGGCACTTCAAGTCTTTGTTACAGATTGGCCTCTCTGTCCTTCTAAGAATTGAGTCCCCTACCACCAGAATCTGTTTTTTCTTTCCCTTCGCTTCCCCCCCACTCTCACTGGAGTTTTTCCCCCCAGCAGCTAGGAGAGTCCCCCAGCTCCAGCAGTGCTGGTCCCTGACTGGTTTCACCAATGTCACTTTATGGAGCATACTTATTGGGATACTCCAGCCCTGGATCAGCCTCCCTGGCACTTCCCCCTCTACCCTTTCTGACTGTCACCCATCTACTCTTTGCTAGTGCCTGCACCTCTTTGTCTCCACCCGTCTCTGTGCTGGCCCCATCCGGCACCTGCCGTGTACGTTCCTGGCTCTCCTTTAGTATGGAGGGACTTCTCAGTGCTGACAGTTGCTTCCCCATATTCAGAACCTGGGCTTCCAGGGAAACAATGCACTTACATTTTGCACAGCAGTATTCACCCTCGATCGGATGATCAAGGAACGCATACATACCACAAGATGTACAAGTTGCCTCTCCACACCCGCCGGGCATCGTACCTATTACATTTAATGAGGATTGGGGATTATACCCTGTCCAAATTACCTAACAACTAGCTTCCTAACACTAATACTCAACAAGACAATACACAGGTACTTGCAGACGTACATGCACTTGCAGGCCACTCGCAGACCTACGTGCACTCGCAGACCATTTGCAGAACTAGATGCACTCGCAGACCTACATGCACTCACAGACCACTCACAGACCTACATGCACTCACAGACCACTCACAGACCTACGTGCACTCTCAGACCTACGTGCACTCTCAGACCTACGTGCACTCACAGACCACTCACAGACCTACGTGCACTAGAAGACCTACGTGCACTCACAGACCACTTGCAGACCTACGTGCACTCGCAGGCCAATCGCAGAACTATGTGCACTCACAGACCACTCGCAGACCTTCATGCACTCGCAGACCACTTGCAGAACTGCATGCACTCGCAGAATTACGTGCACCCGCCAGCCACTCACAGACCTACCCTCGTGATCATTATATTCACATATACATGATTGGAGGGCCTGAGGTAAGGAGTTGACTGTGGTTTTTAGTGCAAAGTCCACTTCAACAGTAAGACATGTAAAAAAGTCTTGAATAGGCACAATATCTTGTGAAAATTATTGTCCATATACTCAATGTTCTATCTCAGTGGTCTTCAGAATGCACCCCGAGGGCCAGATGCGGCCCTTTGCTTGCCTTTATCTGACCTTTGGGGCACTTTCTCCCACTGACACAAGATACTATTCCTCCAACTGACATCAGCAGTGGGGCACTATTTCTCCTATTGATGTCAACAATGGGGCACTATTCTTCAAACTGACCACAACAATGGGCACTATTCCTCCTACTAACATCAACAATGGGGCACTATCCCCGATTTTAGGTGATAGACCTACACAAAGTGGCACATAATTGTGATTTGGAAGGAATATGATAAATGGTTTTCTACTAATTTTTTACATATAAATATGGAAATGTCTGGTGTGCATTTGTATTCAGTCCCCCTGAGTCAATACTTTGTAGAACCACCTTTCAGTGCAATTACAGCTGCAAGTCTTTATGAGTATGCCTCTGCAAGCTTTGCACATCTAGAGAGTGACATTTTTGCCCATTCTACTTTGCAAAATAGCTCAAGCTGAAGTCTTGCTACAGAGTCTCAATTGGATTTAGGTCTGGGCTTTGACTGGGCCATTCTAACACATGAATATGCTTTGATCTAAACCATTCCATTGTAGCTCTGGCTGTTTAAGGTTTCTGTCGTGGTGGAAGGTGAACCTCCGCCCCAGTCTCAAGTCGTTTGCATACTCTAACAGGTTTTCTTCTAATGCCGCGTACACACAATCAAACAATCCAGCGGAAAAGTCAGGCGGACTCGAGTTCGCCGGACAATCCGCCCGTGTGTGGGCTCCAGCTGACTTTTTTTACCCAAACTTAGAAAGTAGTAGAAGTAGTTTTGCATCAAAATTTGTCCATCGTGTGTGTGCTAGTCCGCCGTACTTTTGAAATGAACAGACTTTTCCCGCACGGAGAAAAGTCAGTTCATTTTGAGCGCGCCTCCAGGTAGCCAGGACTAGCGAAGGAAGTCAATGTCGCTGCCTTTGGCGGCGAGATTGACACGTCGCTGGCCCCGTCACCTGGTATGGACTTAAAAGGGGAGCCCTATGCCAAAAAAACGGCTTGGGGGTCCCCCCTAGGTCCATATCAGACCCTTATCCAAGCAAGCAACCCGGCCGGTCAGGAAAGGGGGTGGGGACGAGCGAGCGGTACCTGAGCCGTACCAGGCCACGTGCCCTCATCATGGGGGGTGCTTTGGGGAAGGGGGGGCCGCGTGCCCCCCCACCCCGAAGCACCTTGTCCCCATGTTGATGAGGACAAGGGCCTCTTCCCGACAACCCTGGCCTTTGGTTGTCAGGGTCTGCGGGCGGGGGGCTTATCAGAATCTGGGAGCCCCCTTTAATAAGGGGGCCCCCGGATACCGGCCCCCACCCTATGTGAATGAGTATGGGGTACAATGTACCCCTACCTATTCACCTGTGAAAAAAATGTAAATAAAACACAACACACAAGGGTTAAAAATAGTTTATTGCACAGCTCTGGGGGTCTCCTTCTGTCTTGGGGGGTCTTCTCGCCGGACTCCTCCGCTATCTTCTGCTAGCTCTTTTACTAGCGGAGGAGCCTGGCTTTCTTCTTCGTCGCCGCCCTCTTCTTCCGACTTCAGGGGTCTTGTCCCCCTCTTCGGGGGTCTTGTCCCCCTCTTCGGTTCTTCTTGCCAAGCCTCCGTGCCTTTTTCCAGCTCTTTTACAAGCGGTGGCCCGGTCTTCTATCGCCGCCGCCTTCTGTTCTTCTCTTTTATGAGATGTAGCCTGGTCACTGTCTTTGACCACAATGACAGGGACTCGGCATGCGGCGACTTATATAGGGACATCGTCGGGTGATGTCCCTGCCCATTATGATGTCACAATCCCAGAGGATGCTCACTCGTCCCCACCCCCTTTCCTGACCGGCCGGGTTGCGTACTCGGATTAGGGTCTGATATGGACCTGGGGGACCCCAACGCCGTTTTTTTGGCGTAGGGCTTCCCCTTTAAGTCCATACCAGGTGACGAGGGCCAGCGACGTGTCAATCTCGCCGCCAAAGGCGGCGACATTGACTTCCTTCGCTAGTCCCGGCTACCTGGAGCCACGCTCAAAATGAACGGACTTTCCTCCGTGTGTGGGCAAGTCTGTTCATTTCAAAAGTACGGCGGATAGTCCGCCAGAAAAGTCCTGTGTGTGGGCAGGTCCGCTCGTTTGGACAGTCCGGCGGACTTTATGGCGGTTTGTCCGTCAGACTAAGTCTGCCGGATAGTCTGATCGTGTGTATGCGGCATATTTTCCCTGTATTTGGCTCCATCCATCTTTCCATCAACTCTGACCAGCTTCATTGTCCCTGCTGAAGAAATGCATCCCCACAACATGATGCTGCCAGCACCATGTTTCACGGTGGGGATGATGTATTCAGGGTAATTATTATTATTATTATTCAGGATTTATATAGTGCCAGTAATTTACACAGCGCTTTACAATATAAAAGGGAGACAATACAGTTACAATACAATAAAATACAGGAGGATTAAGAGGGCCCTGCTCCGAAGAGCTTACAATCTAAAAGGGTGGGGCAGGTGGTACAAAAGGTTATAACTGTCGGGAATGAGCTGATGGAAGTGGTAGGAGATTAGTTTGAGACGTGATAGGCTTCCCTGAATAGATGAGTTTTCAGGGATCGCCTGAAGGTAGCAAGAGTAGGGGATAGCCGGACCAGTGGAGGTAGAGAGTTCCAGAGGATTGGAGAGGCTCTGGAGAAATCCTGGAGACGAGTGTGGGAGGAGGAGACGAGAGAGCTTGAGAGTAGGAGGTCTTGAGAAGAACGGAGGGGACGATTTGGGCGATATTTGGAGACAAGATTGGTGATGTAGCTCGGGGCAGAGTTGTGAATGGCTTTGTATGTTGTGGTTAGTATTTTGAATTTAATTCGCTGGGTGATTGGCAGCCAGTGTGGGGATTGGAGGAGAGGGTTGGCAGACACTGAGCGGTAGGTAAGGTGGATAAGTCTGGCAGCAGCATTCATGAAAGACTGAAGAGGGGATAGCCTATGGAGAGGCAGGCCAATGAGAAGGGAGTTGCAATAGTCAAGGCGAGATATAACAAGGGAGTGAATGAGGAGCTTGGTAGTTTCATTTGTTAAAAAGGGGCGAATTTCAGAGATGTTACGGAGGTGAAATCTACAAACTTTTGACAACGATTGGACTTGGGGCTGAAATGACAAGTCAGAGTCTAGGATTACACCTAGTACCCTGGCGTGAGGGGAGGGCCTGATGGTTGCATTGTTGATTTTGATGGAAAAGTTGTGCAGGGGGGCATGTGCAGGGGGGATTATTAATAGCTCAGTTTTAGAGAGGTTTAGTTTAAGGAAGTGGTGTGACATCCATGCTGATATGTCAGTTAGCAGGTTAGTAATGCGAGAGGAGACTGAAGGAGTGAGGTGAGGAGTAGACAGATAGATTTGGGTGTCATCGGCGTATAAGTGGCATTGGAAGCCATGGGCGGTTATCAAGTGACCAAGGGAGGAGGTATAAATAGAGAAGAGAAGGGGTCCAAGAGCAGAGCCTTGGGGGACCCCCACAGAAAGAGGCAATGGAGAGGAGGATACAGAGTTGTAGGTGACACTGAAGGAGCGCTGTGATAGATAGATGTTAGTTTTTTGCCACACATAGCGTTTTGCTTTTAGGCCAAAAAGTTCAATTCTGGTCTCATCTGGCCAGTGCACATTCTTCCACATGTTTGTCGTGTCCTCAACATGGCTTGTCGCAAATTGCAAACTGAACTTCTTATGGCTTTCTTTCCACAATGGCTTTCTTCTTGCCACTCTTCCATAAAGGCCAGATTTGTGGAGTGCACAACTAATAGTTGTCCTATGGAAAGATTCTCCCACCTGAGCTGTGGATCTCTGCAGCTCCTCCAGAGTTTAAACAAATAAAAAAAAGGGGGGGGGGGGGGTAACGACCTTGTTGCTTTACAAAATGATTCATCGCTTTGGATCTGAGGAAGAAGGTCCTCCTTCGAAACGCATAAGCTGCCTGCAATACTGTCTGGTCCTCCAAATGTCTTTGGTTCCAGTTGCAGGCTTTAGAGTTACTGCTCGATATTGCTGTTTTTTTTATGCGAGTATAATCATTGCTGTTTACCTTTATTCAAATTATGTTTGGTAATGCACAAGGTCAGTGCGCTCTTCCTTCTTTTTAATATGTTTCAGCTCTATGGACACCCATTGTTCTGAGAAAGGCCAGCAAGACCAGTGATATTCCATACGATAAAAAAGGGTTGACTGCTCCACGCACCTATAGACCCAGCACCCAAGTGCAGCAGAATTGTTCTGTAAGCTCCTCCAGAGTTACCATGGGCCTCTTGGCTGCTTCTCTGATTATTGCTCTCCCTGCCCAGCCTGTTGGTTTAGGTGGACAGCCATGTCTTGGTAGGTCTGCAGTTGTGGGCAGGTAGACAGAACAAAACTCTGGATAGCCACAAACTGGAAAAAGACTTGAAATCCTGTGTTTTATTGAAAAATCATAGGTTACATCACATCAAATAATCCACAGCAAAAAGACAAAAGGGGGGGTGCAATAATACTGGAATCAGTGCTTACTCATAGCTATACAGGTAGACTCTATTTACTAATTAGGTGACTTCTGAAGGCAATTGGTTGCACTAGATTTTAGTTAGGGGTATCGGAGTGAAGGGGACTGAATACAAATGCACGCCATACTTTTCAGATATTTATTTGTAAAAAATGTTGAAAACCATTTATCATTTTCCTTCCACTTGACAATTATGTGCCACTTTGTGTTGGTCTATCACATGAAATTCCAATAAAATACATTTATGTTTTTGGTTGTCACATAACAAAATGTGGAACATTTCAAGGGGTATGAATACTTTTTCAAGGCTTTGTATGTGAAGTGCTTGTGTGGCTGCTAGCAAAACTCTGGGTGTGTCTTAGGTTTAAGTAAGAATGTGGCCTCATTTGTACTCATGTCGTAAGTGTGTGTGCAATGTGTGAATACTACTTTGCAGCTGTGACTCTATAATAACCCTCCACGCTGAAGTAACCCCAACATGTTTGTGTTGTCCATCTCTTAGCTGAAGTATCCACGCCCCACCTAAGTCCTTTGTTAACAGCCGTCTGTCATATCCTGCTTCTTGCCAAATGGGAAATCCGTCCATGTTCGCCAGACGAAACTGATTTGGTAACTTCTAGCCAAATAAAAATGTGTTGCATCTGCCTGTGTAAATAAGTGGCTACGTTAACCTTGTAGAGATATGCCCTCTAATGGCCAAGTATGTGAAATGCAGGCTTTGTTTTCTGCAAAATAATTCCAGGCAAAACTTTGTAGTGGATATATAGAATGAAAAGCAATTACCTGTGCATACATTCTGTTTTTGAGTAAACAATTTGTAAGATAAATGTTAAATAAAGAATTGTTTTCTATGTACCCTGTTCAAACCATACATGTACAGTGGTTTGCGGTAAAATACAGCGTAAAGCAATGTTAAACCAAAGGAAAACATTTATTATATTGTAGCTAACCAATTCTCAGATGTGATGGCTACATTTGTTTTCTTTTTAGGTTTTTATTTCTTTGTTTTCACTTGATCCGAACAGTAAATCTGTTGTTTTTTTTGTTGTTTTTTTTTTAACAGAACAAGCTGTCGTGCACCTAGAGTGTTGAGACAAGCTTTTTACCACTAGCAGGGGTGCTTACAATGGTCAGCTTTTATTTATTTATGTAAAACTTTTATCCCAAAAGAAAAAAAAACTGTTGCTGTAACTGCTTGTGTAACTGTAGTGTGAGCTGGAGTTTGGCTTCATTTTATTTGTGTAGCTAAATCTGCTTGTACATCTTATGCCCCATACATATGGTCGGACATTCTGACCACAAAATCCGTCTGATTTTGGCCCAAACTTGTCTTGCATACACACGGTCGCACAAAATTGTCTGAATTTCCGATCGTTCTGAACGAGGTGACATGAAACACGTACGTAGGGACTATAAACGGGCCAGTAGCCAATAGCTTTCATCTTTTAGTTTATTCTGAGCATGTGTGGCACTTTGTCCGTCGGAATTGTCTACAGACGTTCGGAAAATATGTTGTGGCCAGATCACCAGGTGAACACAGAGGGAAAAAAAAAAAAGAATTCAGCAACCATATCTAATGATTGGTGTGCTGCAATATATTCAATTTTTGGTTTTGGATTTAATACTGCATAAGTAAGCTCAGAAGCTGCCTCAGTCAGCTTCAGGGCTTGCAATTTTACTACTAAAGAAAACATATTTTGCGCTTAGTGCACCAAGATGTGCACAGAGCTGAACCTATACAACATCACAATACTGGATGTTAGATCTACCCTGTTTCTCCGAAAATAAGACCTAGCGTGATTGTCGGTAATGGCTGCAATATAAGCCCTACCCCCCAAATAAGCCCTATCCTGTTTCCCTGAAAATAAGCCCTACCCTGAAAATAAGACTTACAAGGACTTTAGCTAGGGCTTATTTGGAGGGTATGGCTTATATTGCGCCCATCACCAACAATCACGCTAGGTCTTATTTTCGGGGAAACAGAGTAAATACATATACATATAATAGATGTGCATCAACCCAAAAAGAGTCCAAAGAAACTAATTATGTGAAAAGACATCCAGATTTCTGTGATGTGATACTATTTAGCATAGTTCATGAAACAACAAAGAGTTTAAAAAAATTAAATTCAAAGAGTCAGTATACTAATAGGTAGGGATGGGTTGAACGACCCCCTGTTCGGATCGCACCAGAGCTTTTAAACATCGGGGAAGTTCGGAACCTAATAATGAACCCCATTGAAGTCTATGGGACCCAAACATGAGACCTTTAGGCAAGTAATTGGGCATACAATGGTTATGGGGGTCCGGGTACTGCCCTGGGGACATGTATCATGAAAAAAAGTTTGTAAAAAACGTAATTTTTTAAATGAGCAGTGATTTATTGATGCTTAAAGTGAAAGTATAAAAATGAAAATTTGGCATAGCATGGGGGGTGCAGGGGTGCCATGGCCCTGGGTGCGACATTTAGGGGGGAGCAATTTCGTGCTAGTAGTGTCACAGTGCTGCCTAATTTTAATTTCCTGTGTCTCCCGAGCTCCGGCCGCCATGTTCAGTGTCTGGTGCCCTGTGGATTGGGCGTATGGGGGTCATGTGCGGCATGGGGCTGGCCTGTCCGTGATCGCAGTTGCTCCTGAAGTTCCACCTCCGCACATGACCCCCATGCGCCCAATTACAGTGCACTGGGAAACATTGAACATGGCGGCCGGAGCGCGGAGGGCGCAGGAAACAAGCAATGGAAAGTGTGAGCCGACAGGGCCGCTGTCTTTTCCTCCTCCTCCTATCCTCCGGAGTCCGGACCGATGAAGGACAAGAAGGTGAGGAATGGATGGACTGGGGGGTAGAGGCACTTTATATGTAGTGTCAGTATAGGAAGACTATAGGCAGGACAGTATTGTGGTCAGTATAGTGTAGTGGACAGTATAGTGTAGTGGTCAGTGTAGTGTAGTGGTCAGTGTACTGTAGTAGACCGTATAGTGTAGTGGTCAGTGTAGTGTAGTGAACAATATAGTGTAGTGGTCAGTGTAGTGTAGTGGACAGTATAGTGTAGTGGAGTGGACAGTATAGTATAGTATAGTGGACAGTATAGTGTAGTATAGTAGACAGTATAGTGTAGTGGTCAGTATAGTGTAGTGGACAGTATAGTGTAGTGGTCAGTGGGGTATAGTGGTCAGTATAGTGTAGTGGTCAGTATAGTGTAGTGGACAGTATAGTATAGTGTACAGTATAGTATAGTGGACAGTGTAGTATAGTGGTCAGTGTAGTGGACAGTATAGTGGTCAGTGTAGTATAGTGGACAGTATAGTGCAGTGGTCAGTGTAGTGTAGTGGTCAGTGTAGTATAGTGGACAGTATAGTGCAGTGGTCAGTGTAGTATAGTGGACAGTATAGTGCAGTGGTCAGTGTAGTGTAGTGGACAGTGTAGTGGCCAGTATAGTGTAGTGGTCCGTATAGTGTAGTGGACAGTATAGTGGTCAGTGTAGTATAGTGGTCAGTGTAGTGTAGTGGACAGTATGGTATAGTGGTCAGTGTAGTGGACAGTATAGTATAGTGTTCAGTGTAGTGTAGTGGACAGTATAGTGTAGTGGTCAGTGTGGTATAGTGGGCAGTATAGTGTAGTGGATGGTATAGTGTAGTGGACAGTATAGTGGACAGTATAGTATAGTGGTCAGTGTAGTGTAGTGGACAGTATGGTATAGTGGTCAGTGTAGTGTAGTGGTCAGTGTAGTATAGTGGACAGTATAGTGCAGTGGTCAGTGTAGTATAGTGGACAGTATAGTGCAGTGGTCAGTGTAGTATAGTGAACAGTATAGTGCAGTGGTCAGTGTAGTGTAGTTGACAGTGTAGTGGCCAGTATAGTGTAGTGGTCCGTATAGTGTAGTGGACAGTATAGTGGTCAGTGTAGTATAGTGGGCAGTATAGTGGTCAGTGGAGTGTAGTGTACAGTATGGTATAGTGGTCAGTGTAGTGGACGGTATAGTATAGTGGTCAGTGTAGTGTAGTGGACAGTATAGTGTAGTGGTCAGTGTGGTATAGTGGGCAGTATAGTGTAGTGAATGGTATAGTGTAGTGGACATTATAGTGGACAGTATAGTATAGTGGACAGTATAGTGCAGTGGTCAGTGTAGTATAGTGGACAGTATAGTGCAGTGGTCAGTGTAGTATAGTGGACAGTATAGTGCAGTGGTCAGTGTAGTATAGTGGACAGTGTAGTGGTCAGTATAGTGTAGTGGACAGTATAGTGGTCAGTGTAGTGTAGTGGACAGTGTAGTGGTCAGTATAGTGTAGTGGACAGTGTAGTGGTCAGTATAGTGTAGTGGACAGTATAGTGGTCAGTGTAGTGTAGTGGACAGTGTAGTGGTCAGTATAGTGTAGTGGACAGTATAGTGGTCATTTAGTGTAGTGGACAGTGTGGGCGCGCCCCCCTTCCCCAAAGCACCCCCCCCATGTTGAGGGCACACGGCCTGGTACGGCTCAGGAGGGGTGGGCCGCTCGCTCGTCCCCACCCCCTTTCCTGACCGGCCAGGTAGTGTGCTCGGATAAGGGTCTGATATGGACCTAGGGGGGACCCCTACGCCATTTTTTCGGCGTAGGGCTTCCCCTTTAACTCCATACCAGGTGACGGGGCCAGCAAACGGACTTGCCCACACACGCGGAGGAAAACCCGTTCATTTCAAAAGTACAGCGGATAATCCGGTGGATAGTCCGCCGGAAAAGTCACGTGTGTGGGCAGGTCTGCTAGTTCGGCGGACGTTACGGCGGTTTGTCCGCCAGACTAAGTCCGCCGGATAGTCTGATTGTGTGTACGCGGCATTAGTCCACCTGTTAAAGTCGCACATCTGTACTGTGTAAAGAAGCTGCTGCAGCAATAATTGCATTTATAAAGCCCAAAAAAGCTTTCTTTATTTTGTAAGCAACAGCTTGGGGAGCCAGCCTGTATGATGAGGCCACAATGTAGTGCAGGGGTAGGCAACCTTGTGCCAAAAAACTGTTTTCAAAGAAATTGAGCGTGCTGATTTTATAACAAAAAAATTTCAACCACACACTTTTAATCACAAATACATTTTTTATAAAGTAAATGCTGTAAACTACTTTAGTAGTGAGAAAATAACATCCTGCAACTCCACACCTCAGATGAGCCCCAATTCATGCACCTTCACAAGTCAGATCACTGTCCCCTGTGCAAATCTGTTTCACCACTGTACCCCTTGCTCATCTGCCCCACCATTGTAACCCCCTGCTCATCTGACCCACCCCTGTAACCCCCTGCACATCTGCCCCACCACTCTAACCCCCTGCACATCTGCCCCACTACTGTACTACCCTGCACATCTGCCCCACCACTGTACCCCCTGCTCATCTGTCCCATAACTGTACCTCCTGCACATCTGTCTCACCTCTGTTCCTCCTGCACATCTGCCCCACCACTGTACCCCCCTGCTCATCTGCCCCACCACTGTACCTCCCCTGCTCATTTGTCCCACCACTGTAACCCCCTGTACATCTGCCCCACCACTGTACCACCCTGCTCATCTGCCCCCCCCCAATGTACCCCCGTTCTCATCTGCCCCACCAATGTACCCCCGTTCTCATCTGCCCCACCAATGTACCCCCTTTCTCATCTGCCCCACCACTGTAGCCCCTGCACATCTGCTCCACCACTGTACTACCCTGCACATTTGTCCCACCACTGTAATACCCTGCACATTTGCCCCACCACTGTACTATCCTGTACATCTGCCCCTCTACTGTACCACCCTTTTCTTCTGTCCCACCACTGTAACCCCCTGCTAATCTGTCCACCAATGTTCCCCCTTTCTCATCTGCCCCACCACTGTACCTGCATGCACATCTGCTCCACTACTGAACCATCAGTGCATCTGTCCTAACACTGAATTTATCTGCTCTTCTGCCCCACCACTGTAACCTCCTTTCTCATCTGCCCCACGACTGTACCTCCTGCACATCTGTCCCACCTCTGTTCCTCCTGCTCCTCTGCCCCACCACTGTAACCCCCTGCTCATGTGTTCCACCGATGTACCTCCTTTCTCCTCTGCACCCCTCTGCACATCTGTCCCACCGTTGTAACCCCCTGCTCATCTGTCCCACCAATGTACCTCCTTTCTCCTCTGCCTCAACACTGAACCCTCCCTGCTCATCTTTCCCACCACTGTAACCCCCTGCTCATCTGGCCCCTCACTGTACCCCCCTGCTTTTCTGTCCCACTGCTGAACCCCCTTCTCATACCTCTTATCACTGTACCTCCTGCACATCTGCCCCACCACTGTACCCCCTTGCTCTTCTGTCCCACCACTGTAACCCCCCCTGCTCATCTGCCCCATCAATGTACCCCTTTTCTCATCTGTCCCACCACTGTACCTCTCTGCACATCTGCTCCACTGCACCTCACACTGAACCCATCTGCTCATCAGCCGCACCACTGTAACCCACTTTCTCATCTGCCCCACCAATGTACCTCCTGCACATCTGTCTCACCTCTGTACCCCCCTACACTACTGTTCCCCCTGCATTCCTGCCCGCCCACTGTAACCCACTGCTCATCTGCTCCACCAAGGAACCTTCTTTCACATCTGCCCCACTGCTCTACCCCCTGCTTTTCTGCCCCAACACTGAACCCCCCTGCTCATCTTGCCCAACACTGAACCCCCCTGCTCATCTGGCCCATCACTGTACCCCCCTGATCTTCTGCCCACTGCTGAACCTCCTTCTCATCTCCTCCACCACTGTACTTCCTGCACATCTGCCCCACCGCTGTACCCTCCTGCACTTCTGTTCCACCTCTGAACCCCTCCTGCTCATTTTCCCCACTGCTGTACCCTCCTGCTCATCTGCTCCACCGCTGTATCCTCTTCTCACCTATGATATGTGTGATATGCAGAGTGGTGAAAGGAAGCAGAGATGAGACACATCTACCTGTCCTGGCACACTCATCCTGCTGATCCACCTCTCGCATCCAACCCACGTGCTTCTATGTGATGTTACATACAAGCATATGGAATGGATGTGCAATGATAAGGGCCAGGGCCGCTGATAGAAATCATGGGGCCCCGTACAGCCTACCTGACGGGGCCCCCTTTCAGCTCCACCCTTGGTCCCTCCTTTAGCCCCACCCCTGGCCCTTCCCCAGATGCCATATTGTATACTGTCTGCAGGTAGCATGTGCTGCCTGCAGAGACCGTGCCACCCATGCTGCCAATGCCGTAATGTGCTGCAGACAGTGGCACCAATGCCATGCCGCCCGTCAATGCCATATTGTGCTGCAGACAGTGCCATTTATGTCGCCAATGGCATGGTGCCATTTGGCAGCGTGGGTGGCATTGTCTACAGCACAATATGGCATTGGTGGCATGGGTGACACTGTCTGCAGCACATTACGGCATTGGCGGCACGGTCTCTGCAGGCAGCACATGCTACCTGCAGACAGTGCCACCCATGTCGCCAATGCTATAATGTGCTGCAGACCGTGCCACCCATGCTGCCAATGCCATATTGTGCTGTAGACAGTGCCACCCATGCTGCCAATGGCATAATGGCACTATCTCTGCAGCACATCAGTTATGGCATTAGCGTCATGGGTGGCACTGTCTGCAGCACATTATGGCATTGATGGCATGGGTGGCACTGTCTGTAGCACATTATGGCATTGGCGGCATGGGTGGCACTGTCTCTGCAGGCAGCACATGCGTTATGGTCCATAACGCATGTGCTGCCTGCAGAGACCATGCCACCCATGATGCCAATGCCATATTGTGCTGTAGACAGTGCCACCCATGCTGCATGTGTTATTACCCATAACGCATGTGCTACCTGCAGACAGTGCCACCCATGCCGCCAATGGCATAATGTAAAGATGCTGCTGCAGTAGTAGTAGATATTTTTCTTCCGCCACCACCGCTCGTCTCTCTGCTCTTTATCTGGCCGAGTGAAGAACAGAGCAGAGGGGTAGGAATCACTCCGCGCCAGGGAAGGCAATATAGATGACACGCTGGCCGGAACTTGAGCCAGCATGAGGAGCGGGCGCGGAGAGGACATTCTTCCATGTCCGAAATAGAAAAAATAGTCCCTCCCCCTGCCTATTGAGCTATCAGCATTAAAAAAAGTGTAAAAAGAACAGCGAGGGGTGGGGGGGAGTGCTCAGTTGGTTTGGTGTACTCAGAGAGACAGTGTTCAGTCAAGGTGGCTGGGGGATTTTTTTTTTTTTTTTTTACATTCATTAGGTCTCTGTTCAGTTTGCCCGGGCCCCCTGCTGGCCAGGCCCGGTACAACAGGGCCAGTTGTACTGGCCTATCAGCGGCCCTGATAAGGGCCATTTTCTGAAAGCAGTGGGCCTGTGTGCAGGATCATATGTTGGGCCCCCTCAGCTGAGAAAAATTGGTTGGATATGATTTTCATTGCACTGAATACTGGCTGTGGCTTAAAGGGACACAGAGTGCAGGGGTTCAGTAGTAAGTGATGCAAAGGTTCAGGAATAATTTCAGCAAAGTTCCCAGAAGCTCAGCAGGTAATCTACAATCCGTCACCTGATTGTGGTTTTCTTAATCACAGTGAAATCCCTTCTTTCTGAGATTGGTAGTGACAACCAAGTGAGTCATCTTCCTCCAGATGGTGGAATGGGGCTAGCGGGACTGTGATTGGCTTTAGCAGTGGCCAAGACAGTCCTCCCCTAGCAGAACTGCACCCAATCTCTTTCCCATCACAAAAGCTGATGATCTCAGCTACAGCTACAGCTACAAAGTTTCCCATCTTTTACAATGTGTGGGGACACAGTGCCTCCCCCTCAGTGCAGGTGTGGCATGGGGATTTCTAAAATTGGAATGTATTAGTGTCTCACTGACACTTCCCTGCGCTGCTCTGCTGATGGGAAGGGAGTCAAGTGCCGGCAAAAGAGGCTTTGTGTGCCGTTTGCAGCACCAGTGTCGAGGGATGCCTATCCCTGATGTAGTGCATGGGTAACAAGATTAGAGATATTTGGAATAAATTCTGGTGTTTCTACCATAGACTTTGGATTTCTACTGGGTGTCTGTGGCGCTTTCACACCGTAACCCTATAGAGGTACTCTTGATCTCAATCTAGAGACATTTTTTGTGTTATTAATGAGGGGTTGGCTCCCTCGAGTATGTGCTGGACTCTAGGTGTAAATGTCCTTTTTCTATGAGATGATTTGAAGCAAAGCATCATGGGATGTGTAGTTCAGAGAACATGGGAGCCGGTTGGAGCTAACCACAGTTCTGAAACTGCCAGGAGTCTGATGGTTCAACAAGGAGGTGTGACAGTTGATGAGGAAGGCTGTCCCAGAACAAGGGTCTTACCTTTTAGACTATTCTTTCAATGGCAGCCATTTTCAGTGTGACTTCAGCGTGGAGAGAGATAGAACAGAGCTCTGTTCAGTGCTATTAATTAGTTTGCTATACTGTGCTATTTTGCATCAATTTTCAGTGTAGAATATTAGCTTAGTGTGAGTCTAGGGATAGTGTGAGTCTAGTGAGGAGGACCGACATTCAGCTTTGCATAGTGTACAGCTAGAGTAAGGACAGCTCAGATAGGTGTAGTATAGTGAGAACTTGTCAATAATCTTTACATTAGTGTATAGCTAGAGTAGGGACAATTCAGATAGTGTGTAGTGACGGTTGAACATGACTATTTGATTGCGTTGCTGCCAGTTTAACGCTATTTAATTCTGTGTGCGCTACTGCCAGTTTAACACCATATAGTTTTGTGTGTGTTACTGCCAGTTTAACACCATATAATCCTGTGTGCATTACTGCCAGTTTGACGCCATTTACTTCTGTGTGCATTACTGCCCGTTTGACGCCATTTACTTCTGTGTGCGTTACTGCCAGTTTAACGCCATATAGTTTTGTGTGCATTACTGCCAATTTAACGCCATTTACTTCTGTGTGCGTTACTGCCAGTTTAACGCCATATAGTCCTGTGTGCATTACTGACAGTTTACGGCTATATATTTTTGTGTGTTACTGCCAGTGCTCGGTTGGCTGAAATTCAGCGGGAAAGCCACCTGCCCGTAAACTGCCTGATTTGTGCCATGCCCACCAGGGGGAACTCAACTTTGTCAATGCTGCAGCGGCTATACATGCAGCAGAGGGCCATCAATGATTACCTGTGCAAATACAGCATCACGACAGGCTCAGGCCGAGAAGGAGTCCGCCTAAGTTAGGCATTTTGGAATTTTTTTAGTCCTCACCGCCCGGGGCTGTCAGCTTCCACATCCCATCGGCATCGTCTGCATCACAGAGATGGAGAGCTTTCCAGCTGAGGATCCACTGACTTACTGGGTCATGAGAATAGACCACTGGCCAGAACTTGCCCAGTATGCTATTGAGTTGTTGGGCTGCCCTGCATCCAGCGTGCTTTCAGAAACGGGCATTCAGTGCTGCAGGAGGTTTCGTTACTGATCAAAGAACGCATCTGTCCACAGACTCCTGGATTACCAGCTATGAAGCCCCTGATGCCAATGTCACTGATTAAGTCTTTTTGGGATGTGGAATCTCTGCAGGACTTCAAGGTTGCCTAGCTTTGAGGGTGTTCAATCATTTCATCTGGAAGAATGTTTTTGGTATAGGTTTCATGGGCACAGTTAACACCCAAAGACCAATTTTTCAGCACCTGTTTGACAGGTGCATATCATTGCAATTTTTTTTTGCCTTCATTAAGAGCACCTCTATAGGGTTATGGTGGGAAGGCGCCCCTGACACCCAAAGAGTAATATTTATGCACCTGTTTGTCAGGTGCATATCATTGCAATTTTTTACAGCAAGGCCAAATCTTGGTTTTATCAAGAGTACTTCTATAGGGTTACGGTGAGAAAGTGACACCTACACCCAATGACCAATTTTTCTGCACCTGTTTGCAATGATATGCACCTGTTAATTTTTTACAGCAAGGCCAATTCTTGCTTTCATCAAGATTACCTCTATAGGGTTATAGTCTGAAGGCGCCACCGACACCCGAAGACCAATTTTTTTGCACCTGTTTGACAGGTGCATATTATTGAAATTTTTTACAGCAAGGCCAATTCTTGCTTTCATCAAGTGCATCTCTAGAGGGTTGCGGTGGGAAGGCACCACCGACACCCAAAGACCAATTTTTCTGCACCTGTTTGACAGGTGCATGTCCTAGGATTTTTTTAGAGCAAGGCCAATTCTTGCTTTCATCAAGATTACATCTATAGGGTTACAGTGGGGAAGCGCCACTGACACCCAAAGACCAATTTTTACGCAACAGTTACTTCTATATAAAGTCAAAGTGACACCAGAATGTTTTAAAAAAAACTTGAATCTTGTACCCAGTGCACTACATTGTGGCCCCATCATACACACTGGCTCCCCAGCTGTTGCTGAGCAAAATAAAGGCAGCTTTCAGGGAAAATGACATTTGTTTTGGCTTTATAAATGCAATTTTTGCTGCAGTAGATTCTAGCCATGGTACAGATCTGCCACTTCACAGGTTGACTAAGGGGACCCCCAGGCACTATATTGGAAGGAATTTTTCATTTTTAGGCTTTCACTTTAAAAATAAAAAAAATCACTGCTCATTTTCACAAACTTTCTTTTTATTTATACATGTTCCCCAGGGCAGGACCTTGATCCCTATAACCATTGTATGCCCAATTAATTGAATATAAGCCTTGAAAATGTGCACTTTTTTTTGACATTCGGGTCCCATTGACTTTATTAGGGTTCGTTATTAAAGTCCAAACTTTTGCGATGTTCGGAAGTTCTAGTGCTAACCGAATAGGGGTCCGTTCAGCCCATCCCTAATCACAGGTAGTTAGATGGCTGGAATGCCCCCTGCTTTATTCTACACAGATATGTGTCTACTGGTTGAGAGCCTGAAAAAGAGTCATGCCATCTCTGCTAATCTGGGATATCAGAGGTTGCAATTTTTCTCCGGGATGTCTCCAGAGTCCAGCAGTTGATGCCATTTGAAGTCTATAAAGGGGAAAACTGGACTGTGAGGTTATGGACTACATTGAGGCCCTGTGTGCTGGCTATGGAAGAGTGGAGAAACTGCCAGACTTAATGTACAAATTTGAACATACTCACTAGTGGAGAGAAGAGAGGTTATTGGACTATGTTGTTCGGTTGGATCAAATCCTGCATCAAATTGTTCTGAAAAAGGGGATTGATCCTTGGGAAGCGGACAAAGCCAGACTGGAAAGAATCCTGCAAGAGGCACGCCCCAACCATCCAATTGTGCTTTGGCTACTACTGAAAGGAACATGAGAGGCTCCTACTTACCCAGAGTTGATGAAATTGGTGAGGGAAGAAGAAGCCCTGTTGGGTGAGAAAAATCAAGAATACACCAAAGAGAGATTACAGACTCAACACTACTAGAAATAATCCAGAGAGCTTCCCAGAGAGATTAGTGGTGCCATCCTCAATTGTGTCCGTACAATTAGAGGGCCTTGCTAGACACTGGGGCCCAAATCACACTCCTATATTGAGACTTCTATGACAAGTACCTGAGTCACATTTCTTTACGCAAGCTTGAAGAACTGGAGATCTGGGGAATTAGAACTGCCAAGTGCCTATATGATGGTTACATTCCCATTCAGATATCCTTTGGAACAGCAGCTGTTGGGAAAGTGGAGGCATTTGACACCTTGACGGTTGTGTGCCCCAGGCTACCAGGGGCTGGACGGAATTCAATATTGATTGGGACAAACACTGACCTGGTGAGAAGACTGTTGTCATCAGTATTGGGAGAAGATGGTTCCATCCCTAAAAAGATCCATCCTCAGTTACTGCAAGCCTGTCAATGTGTGGCAAGAGAGAAGAACGCCCCCATTGAGGTGGTGGGATGCCTGTGGGAGTTGGAAACCAAGGAGAGAGTGTTGCAGCCAGGAGAAGTTGCTTGTGTGAAAGCCACAGTCAAGCTGACCTGGGACCAACTGGGCCCCATTGTTGTGTTAGAAACTGATGAACAAGCTACAGCTGTTGGATTAGAAATGGTTCCTGAATTGTTCCCACCAAAGACCTGTTCTGAACTGGAAAAAGAATGGCAATTAGTCTTTGGAATGTTACGGATCATCTAATCATGCTAGGGGCGCGCATGTTGTGGGGCAAGTCATTTCCGCTACCCCCATGCTTCCTGAAGAGACTCCTGGTCAAGAGGATTGTCAGCAGATGCGTATGGCAGCAAAGAATGAAGTCACAACTGATGAGGTGGGAGATTTTTTTGATGATGATTTTGATGTAGGATGTGCCAAGACTTCTCAGCACCAAATTCGGTTGCAAGAGGATAAGACTTTTCAAGAACAAGCTAAGAGAATACCCCTCAGTGACCTGGAAGACCTTCGAGAGCAGTTGGTTGAATTGAAAAGGTCAGGGGTTATTCAGGAGTCCAGAAGCCTATATGCGTCCCCTTTTGTGGTGGTGCAGAAGAAGAATGGATCATTACGCATGTGCATTGACTTTAAATCACCACACTATTCCTGATCAGTACACAACATCCCGCATTGAGGATGCTCTTCAGTGTCTCACTGGAGTCAAATGGTTCAGTCTACTTGACTTGAAGAGTGGGTACTATCAGATCCCCATGCATCCAGAAGATCGAGAATAAACTGCACTCATCTGCTCTTTGGGATTTTATGAGTTCAGTCGAATGCCTCAGGGATTGTCAAGGGCCCCAGCGACCTTCCAGTGATTGATGGAAAGAATGTTTGGAGACATAAATCTAGGAGATGTACTGTACTAGTGTATCTGGATGACATCATTGCGTTTGGAAGAACATTAGAAGAACATGAAGCTCGGTTAGAGGTTTTTTCATGGCTCCATCAAGAAGGATTGAATCGGTCCCTAGAGAAGTGTCAGTTCTACAGAATACACCAAAGAGAGATTGCAGACTCAACACTACTAGAAACAATCCAGAGAACTTCCCAGAGAGATTAATGGGGCCATTCTCAGTTGTGGTCGTATAATTAGAGGGCCTTGCTAGACACTGGGGCCCAAATCACGCTCCTCTATCGAGACTTCTATGACAAGTACCTGAATCACATTCCTTTACGCAAGCTTGAAGAACTGGAGATCTGGGGAATTGGAACTGCCAACTGTCTATATGATGGGTACATTCCCATTCAGATATCCTTCGGAACAGCAGCTGTTGGGAAAGTGGAGGCATTTGACCCCTTGATGGTTTGTGTCCCAGGCCACCAGGGGCTGGACGGAATTCAATATTGATTGGGACAAGCACTGACCTGCTGAGAAGACTGGAGGATCCATCCTCAGTTATTGCAAGCCTGTCGATGTGTGGCAAGAGAGAAGAGCGCCCCCATTGAGGTGCGGGGATGCCTGTGGAAGTTGGAGACCAGGGAGAGAGTGTTTGATGAGGATTTTGATGTAGGATGTGCTAAGACTTCTCAGCACCAAATTTGGTTGCAAGAGGATAAGACTTTTCAAGAACAAGCTAAGAGAATACCCCTCAGTGACCTGGAAGACCTTTGAGAGCAGTTGGTTGAATTGAAAAGGTCAGGGGTCATTCAGGAGTCCAGAAGCCTATATGCGTCCCCTTTTGTGGTGGTGCAGAAGAAGAATGGGCCACTACACATGTGCATTGACTTTAAATCACCACACTATTCCTGATCAGTACACAACATCCCCATTGAGGATGCTCTTCAGTGTCTCACTGGAGCCAAATGGTTCAGTGTACTCGACTTGAAGAGTGGGTACTATCAGATCCCCATGCATCCAGAAGATTGAGAATAAACTGCACTCATCTGCCCTTTGGGATTTTATGATTTCAGTCGAATGCCTCAGGGATTGTCAGGGGCCCCAGCAACCTTCCAGTGATTGAAAAAAAGAAAGAAGAAAGGAAAGAACGGTTGGAGACATAAATATAGGAGAAGTACTAGTGTATCTGGATGACATCCTTGTGTTTGGAAGAACATTAGAAGAACATGAAGCTTGGTTAGAGAAGGTATTTTCATGGCTCCATCAAGAAGGATTGAAACTGTCCCTAGAGAAGTGTCAGTTCTACAGAACCTCTGTTACGTTTTTGGGTCATGTTGTCTCCCCCGGAGGGGTTGCCACTGACCCAAAGAAATTGGCCCCCCAATGAACTGTTACAAGTGGCAACTGGAGAAGGAGAGGATGGATTCAAGGTGAAGAAGTCTGGTGGTCGCAGGAAAGGAGAGTCATTACAAGATCAATGGACTCATTAGTGTGAAAGAGCATTTTGGCATTTAAAGAAGAGTCTAACTGAGGCCCCAGTCTTGGTTTATGCTGACCCTGGCAAGCCTTATGAACTTCATGTGGATGCCAG
Organism: Lithobates pipiens; assembly: GCF_037356315.1. Classification (NCBI taxonomy): domain Eukaryota; kingdom Metazoa; phylum Chordata; class Amphibia; order Anura; family Ranidae; genus Lithobates; species Lithobates pipiens. Next base: position 185,508,805 of record NW_027507686.1, on the reverse strand, counting down.
TAGAGATGGCCTGGGAGGAGTTCTTTATCAAGAACAAGATGGTGGTCTCAGACCCCTGTCCTATGTGAGTCATAGCCTTACCCCATCCATAAGAAACTACCCTGTTCACAAGCTGGGATTCCTGGCTCTAAAGTGGGCAGTGGTAGACAAACTGAAGAATTACTTGTATGGAGCTGAGTTTGTAGTAAAGACGGATAATAATCCCTTAACCTATCTTCAGACTTCAGCCAAATTGGATGCGACAGGACACAGATGGCTGGCAGCCTTGGCTGGATTCAGGTTCAGTTTAAAGTACTGACCTCGGGCAGGAAAACGAGATGCAGTTGCCTTATCTTGAAGACCTCATAGAAAGGAAGAGGAGTCAGGGGATTCGGCCTATGTGACTGCAGAAGGTGTGCGGACCTTGTATCAAAGCATGGCTCAGAAGATGAAGGGAGGTATTTCTGCCGAATCTAGTTCACTCCTCTGGGATACCCAGGCGCTACTGTGGGCTGACGCAAGTCCAAGGTGAGGGCCTACCTCAGTTGACCAAGAGAGATTTAAGGAGAGGTCAAGACATTCAATGTCATCTGGCTATTCAAGCTCTGAACAAGCAGAACCCTGGATTACTGTTGAAGAGCCCTATGAATGGAGCAAAGGTTCTACATCAGGAATGGAACAGATTGCAGGGAAGGGATGGAGTACTGTACAGGCGAGGTCCTTCAGAAGATGGGGAGGAGAGATGGCAGTTATTCCTTCCTGAGAAACCTCGTTCAACCATCCTGACCTCTTTGCACGATGACCATGGCATTTAGGAACAGAGAGGACTTTTCGCCTGATTTCTATTGGCCCAATATGAGAGGAAAGAGATAAAGCTATTTTCACTCCTGTTTAGCATGTATCAGGCTTAAGACATTACCAGTTGGGGCTGCTCTTATGAGGCATTTGCAGAGCCAAGAGCCTTTAGAGTTGGTTTGCATTGACTTCCAGTGCCTGGAACCTGATATAGGTGGAAGAAACAACATCATGGTGGTGACTGTCCATTTCACCCGCTATGTGCAGGCCTATCCCACTAAAGATCAGAAGGCAACCACTGTGGCTAAAGTCCTTGTTGAAAAGTTTTTCATGCATTATGGGCTGCTTGTCAGATTGCACTCTGATCAAGGAAGAGACTTTAAGAGTCGGTTAGTCCACCAGCTGTGCACTTTGATAGGCATAAAGAATTCTCAGACCACGCCTTCTCACCCCCAAGGGGATTCTCAGCCTAAGAGGTTTACCAAAACCTCTGTTGAATATGTTGGGAACTCTGCCCCCAGAGAAGAAGCAGCACTGGAGAAATCATATTGCCGCTGTGGTACATGCTTACAACAGGTACTGGGAGTGACGCCACTGGTAATTCTCCATACCGCCTCATGTTTGAGAGAGAGAAGCTCGCCTTACTGTTGACTTGGTTTTTGGCACTTTTATGGACAATACTTCTTTGACCTCTCATAGAGGTTATGTTGAAAGGTTACGGAAGAACCTGCGGCAAGCATATGAGAAAGCTATGGAACATACTTCAGCTAGGGAGTCAAGAAACAAAAGGAACTTTGATCTAAAAGTGAAAATACATGATTTGCAACCAGGAGATCGTGTGTTGTTGAAGAACTTGAGGGTACCAAGGAAACATAAGCTGGCTAAACAATGGTAACCACAACCTTATGTATTTTCTAAACAGCTTCCTGGAATACCAGTCTACAAAATCAAACCTGAAGGGAAACAAGGGCCTTTGAAGATGTGGCATCGAAACATCTGCTACCATTGTCTGATGCAGTCAGGGTGCCTCAAGTACCTACGTCACCTCCTACAAAGCCAACTCCACCCAGGACTCATTCACAGCGACTAAGTTCTACTCCCACTGTATTACCAGAAGAAGAAGATGAAGATGAGGAAGAAAAATACCGCTGTAAGTTCCTACTTCCACTGTATTACCAGGAGGAGAGAAAGATGATGAGGAAGAAGCAGAATATATGGTGGTTGTGCCTTTTTGGATGTGGCTTTCAGAAAATGAACCTGATGCAGGAACTATGAATGGGAAAGGAGGAGGTGTGCTAACTAAAGTACCGAATGGAGGAACAACTTAGGTGACTAATACTATACACAGATCTCTCAGTCCAGAACTGGAGATTCTACCATCATCCAGGGAAGCTGATAGGATAAAAATCAAGAGTATTAGTCCTACTTCTGAGAAGGAAACAAGAGATTTGATAATTTTTTCTGATGAACCTTTGACTGAATCAGATTTCCCTGCAGAGGTTGAAGTTCCTTGCTTGGGTGTTGAAAATGGAGAATGGAGAAAACTGAGAATGTCAGACACCTACTCTCCTTGAAGAAGTTGATCTTTCTTCTCTACTGCCAAGTTCTGAATCTGCAGTTGTGCCTCACCCTTACTTTCCACCTCGGCTCTGTCCAGCACCCAAGTCGAGTCAGTGACCTCATCATCATCATCATCTCCCACCAATTTTCCAAGGACATTTTTGAGTACAGACTGGAGAGAGAAATCCTAGAGACCTTTGGCCAAGGCCAATCCCTAGTGGGTCAGAGTCAACTGTATTTGTGTTGTAAAGGGGACTTAGTGTCCAGTGTCCTGAAGTGCTTGGTCTTTTCTTTGAGTGTTCACCAGAGGAAGAATACTAACCTCAAGTTTGCTACAGCCTCATCATTTTATTGAAGATAAGTGTCCTCCTATTTGTCTATAGTTTTCCAGTATCCCACTGAATTCCCTAGCCCCATCAGTTACCCAAAAAATAAAAACACCAAAAATGCTGTTCATTGAGCAGAAGTGTGACCGGGGCAACTTTTGGAAAAAATTAACCCTGGTCACCTTTTTGGTGGCTCCTATGAGAATAGCGCTACATAAAAAAAATAATAATAATTCATTGTCCAGAGGGGACAATAACAACCACAAGTTAAATAGGATTTAACAGTTCCACCTTCTCAGTTGGAGCAAGCAGTCTAATGAGAAAATGAAAGCATATGAGGGAAGGGAGAAGTGTCCTACAATGGACTCAGAGAAAAGGATTTTACAGTGCAAAAATCCCATAATAAGCAACCAAGGGGGGTCAAAAAGTAGTCCAAATGCAGGGATGGACACACATAAAAAACAGCCCAATAAGGCAAAATTCAAAACAAAGGGGAGAACAAGGGCATTTAATAGCCACAGAACCTTTTGGCTGAAACTAGCATCTCCAAAGGCAGAAACATTGACCTTGTCAAACTTGGAGAATGTACTTAAACGTGAAGTATGGGTTTGAGGGTTTTCCCCCCCATCATACTTACCTAGGTGGATGCAGCATCAGTCCATTGCTGCAACTGTCCCTGGTGCATCTACACTGAGAACCGAGCCATCAAACATCGTTGATGGCTCGGTTATCACAGCTCCCCAAGCAGAGGCATTTTGCGGAATTTCATGACTACAGTACAGCATCACTAAGATTCCAGGTACTGGCTTGGGTACACCCCCCCTATTCGGGGTGGTCATTTTGATCAGAAAATCCTTGAGGTAGAGGCCAGATGGATCTTTAATTTAAAGGCAATCTATCCTCCAGGAATGAACGATGCTATTAGCTACACCCCTTTTCTGTAACTATGCAATTCGGATTGTCGCTTCCATCTATTTTTAATTTGGTGATGCCACCCATCTCCATGTATCCCTGTGGGTTATATTAAGTGTTGAATGTATTTATCTCTCTGGGTTCTCTTATTACAGTATGCCATTACCTTTATGAGACCTGTATGTATTGTTTTGAAGTCCAGCGGTGCCTTACACATATGGAGTGATATTAAGGAATTCACATTAGAAATGTGTTTCTAGATATGCGCTAATAATTATAATTATACACATTTTTTTGATCATATGTTTATTCTATCCATGTGCTTATAGGTGTCTCTCTGCGCTCTACCCATAAAATAGTCTTCTGAGGGGTTTCCGACACAGGGAGCCTTTTGGCCTTGTTCGTGTCTCCTCACTGCTTGAGGGGACTGTCAACGCACCATCTTTATAGATGGTTGTGTTTTTGACAGCTTCCCTGTGGTTTACTGGGTCCCCCAGAGGTGTTCCCATTAGATTTCCCACCGGGGGGGACACTGACAATTTACCGCCATCTGGCGGACAAGTGTGTGGTTCTTCCCCCTTCTCCTGTGGAGTGCAGCATAGCCATCATAGGCTTAGCCAGCGCCGGATTGATGCAATGCCATTTTGGTCCCTCCCCCTCCTTGCACGGTGTGGCGTTCCCCTCCTCCTTGCTGATCCATTCTGATCTGGGGGAAAGAGATCCGCCTCCCTTCCTTTCAGCACCAGGCTGTCTCCTAGGGGCATACTCTTTCATCTCAGGATCCGTATCTTTCCACTAAAGGCACTTTCTGATAGCTGGGATATACTACATGTCGCTAGCCTTATTGAACTTCAATGGCATTTTTCCTTTTTGGATCTTAGATATTCAAGTGCTATTTACCTATTATGAGATGCACACCTGCCCCTGTCATTGCAACATTTATTTATTCACTATTTGTTGGCAATATTCCACATATTTGGTAACCCTCTAACCGATGGATATTTGTACATGAGGCCTAGCCCACCAAAAGATAGTGAGATTCGCTCTCCCCCTTTTTTTCTTTGTTATATCTCTGAACCTTGATCATTCTGAAGAAGCCTTACGGCGAAATGCGTAGACGTAAAAAGGACTAATTGTACAAATTGTGTCATTCTCATATGATTTTTAATTTTTGAATACTGTAATCATACTGTAATCTGCAATACAGCTGTGGTTGAGCGCTGCCTGCAGTGGAAAAAGTGGAATGCATCTGCCTACAAGGATCCATTGCCATGTCACACATGAAGTTCAACACAGCAGTAATTTGATCAATGCAGTCAGCAAACTGAGGATATATGAGAACTGAGGCCAGACACTGCGGTAGATGAAGTAACAGTGGGTTTCCCCAATGCCAAAATGGATTTGTCCAGGCTCAGTTAGAGATGGGGTCTACTCCTCTTCTAGTGACGGAGAAACTCAACATCTGACAACTCCTCTGTAGAGGAGACAGACATCAGACTTTGAGATGTTAGCCCTTGTACACACGGTCGGACATTCCGACAACAAAATCCGTCGGTTGCATACACACGGTCAAAGTTGTCGGAAAATCCAATCGTACGTAACGTGACAATGTTATTTCATACGACGGGACGATGTTCAGGCTAGTAGCCAATAGCTTTGGTCTAGGAATTTGATCTGAGCATGCATGGCACTTTGTCCAATCGGAATTCTCTACACACAATCGGACAAAGTCTGATCGGTTCATGTTGTCGGAAAGTTTTATAGCCCAGCCCGTAGGATATTCCAGCGGAAACAGTCCGATGGAGCCCACACACAGTCGGATTATCCGACAACATGGTCCGATCGGACATTTTCCGTTGGAATGTCCGACCGTGTGTACAAGGGCTTAGACATCTCTGTGGGCATTACAGTTCTTTGTGATTAAGAAGAGTGACAAGTTGCACTAAATGAACATAACAGAAGATATTTTTGATGTAAGGTGGGAAGAAGTAAGATAGGAAGAAGAATGAGCACGTGAGGAAGGAAGACACAGGTTTTTCTGACTGGGATCTGTAAAAATGCCAAAAAGCATAATCTGTCCTGGTGCCAAGTTCAACATTATACAGAGTACCAATTTCTTTGCTTAGAAGAATTGTCAGCTGCTGCTGAGCAAATGCCCTTCTGTTAAGTGCTACACATACTGCTATGTCTTCAGAGATGGGGACAGAGATGTGGACAGATTCCCTACTGATAACTCAGTAGGGAATCTACTGATATACAGTACCGGCCTGACCTAAATAACCCAGCCCTGTGTTAACTAGAACACAGAGAGGTTATTTTATTTGTTTCGCTATGTTCTCAAAAGTAAGATCACACCAATTCTGTACATGTTCCTGATGTCCAATCACCTTCTGAATATTTTTTTCTTTTTAGTTTTGTCCTGACATTCACATTAAGTACACTATATACTAAATGTAAATGACCTAATCATCACAAGTGTAGTGCTGGCCCTTGACGAGTAGGCGCTATGTGTTTTTTCAAAGTAAATTTTCTTGAAACCACAGTTGGGTTTTGGGGCTAATTTTCAAAATTTTTGGTTTCAGTACCAGTCCAGCTGGGTTGCACTGAGTTCTCCTTGGCCGCAGGTGTCACCACCGGCAAGAATAAGAACCCAGTTTAGCTGGGTGTATTGAATGCCACTGTTCTTTCGGAACCAGCCCAGTGGGAGTGTTCTCCTGCTGTGCATTCTGGGAGGTGGTATTTAAGGTACCGGCATCACGTTCTTCGGGGCTTCCAGTTCCGGAGATTGTTTCTACCCGTTCGGGTCGGGTGGTCCTCCTGACCCAGCCCCATGGACCTCCTGGCCTGGGGTGCAGAACCATGCATTTCGAGTCTCGGGCTGGCTGGCCCGAGGCAACGCAACTGCAGGGACAGGCCTGAATGGATTTCAGGGCCTATTGATCCGGAGGTGGTCCGGTGCTGTCTCATCTGAAGGGAGAAGGCTGTGCACAAGGCTGGCTTCTCTGAAGAAGCCTGGAGGCTTAGTTGAAGGACATTACCTTGATCTACACTCATACGGTATCACCGGATCGGCTGAGAGATACTGGTACCATATGATAGCTCTTTAAATTTATCTATGTCCCTCAGTTATACCCAAGTCTGTGGCAGAGACTTTGTCAAACATCATACACTCAAGTCTGTGGCAGAGCCTTTACCTAACACCTTACCGGCTGCTAGGCCTAGTGAGAGGAGGTCTATCCGAGAGTTGTAAAATCCAGTTGTGAAACGGTTGCTATTCTCTGGATTTTTCTATAAGAGACTTTCCATTTTTTGCAGTCTAAAGTACCTGAACTTACTCCTAAACCTCTACCCTAAACTGAGAGACTCTCTTTTCTGTTTCAAATAAATAACCCAAAAGAAGATTCAGTGTCAGTTTCTACATTTCTTTGGGCCATCTACCACGGGAATCCCTAGACGGCGAAGCAGACAAGAAGGTAACGGTAAGCCCAATAAAACCAGCAGCTCCTTCGGGGTCAGTGCTACACAAGTATATGAGCTCTTGGATATCCAGTGCAAAAACAATGGACATTTTAATGGAGTTCATGGAGGCCCTGTGCAGGTCACTTGAGTGCTTCCAAATACATGAAACCATGTCTTTATGGGCTTGGTATTTGCACAAGGTCCTGCTGAAACTGAAAAGGTTCTTACCCAAACTGTTACCACAAGGTTTAAAGCACACATAGAGTCAACAGTACCCTTGAAACACCTGAACTTAAATGACATTAAACAATATCCTTATTCCCCCAAAAAGGAATCCATGTGCATACCTAATACACGCCCGCTACTTAATGGCCCTGTAATCTATTTTTCGGAAAATCCTTGCTTACTGTATCTTTTTATTTTTTGGCACCCTTGTAACATCCTCTGCAAGCTCCCAAATCTCTTGTTTTCTCCCTTGCTTCTGTTTGTTTGTAATGAGTAGTGAACATTTGTAGGTAGGTGTCTACTGCATTTTGCTGTTCTGTTCTGTTTTGCCTGTGTTCATTATTATGGTGTAATGTCACTTTATATATTCTGGTTGATTGCTGCAAAGATCGGGCTGTGTGTGACTTCTTCCTCTGTAGATTTGTCATATGATATCCTGTGTCTTCGGGTATAAATATCTGCAAATGATTGCCCCAGAAAGAAAGTCCAATGGTAAAGAGTAGTAAAGCCCTACTGTCATGATGTGATTTTTTGATGTTATGGACAGTATTTAATTTAAAGTGTTATTAAACCAACAACAGTAAAATTAGTCTGTATATGCAGTAAAGCATGCTTATTATACTCACTGTGGAACCTAAGGGATTAAACCTCTGCATTGTGTATAAAGGCTGTGTGCTCCTGTCTCTCTGATCCTCCTTTGCTTTAACTGACTCCAACCCATCCGTGATAGAACACAGCATTAGAAGTCTTGCTCAGTTTGGTGTGTATTAATAGAGAGTTTTTTTTTTTTTTGGACAGCGCATATGTTCAGCACAGGGCCAATCGGCACTGTCCAGACAGAGGATCAGGAAAGAATGAAAACTCCTCCTACAAGCTTTAAGCAGAGACTGATAGAAGTATTTTCCAAGTGCCCCTGTAAAAGGGACTTTAATCAAGAAAAGAAGTTGTCAGTGTCTGTGCCTAACATAAATGCCTAATACAGAATAACACCTTGGTGTATCTGAGGAACCTTACAGTATATTGGGAGTTAAAACAATTTAACCCTCTTGAGTATGCAGCCATGGGCTGCTTTGAGAAGATTTGTACCAGGTAACCCACATGGTTGAGTACATTTACAGAATAAACACTTTACCCTTAAAGGTTGGCATACAATCTCAGGTGATGGTGGCCAGTCTGAATAGGAAGTGGGTGACTGTGGCGGGAGACAGTGACCAAAAAAGAATCTGTTGGGTGGGTGGACAGGAGCCCTTTATGTCCTTCACCCCATCATATACTAATATGCAGACCCCCTGTGGCACAGGGTAAACCTAAGGACCTGGCCTAGGTAGTCCCAATAGCAAGGCCTTGCAGTAGTATAAAACCGTTGCTTCCCTGTGGTGTGAGCCTTTATGGTAATGAGAATTCATAATACAATATGACGGTATGGGTCAAGTGGTTGTGTCCAAGGATAGACACGGGAAATTGTTGAGGAATGGGGCATGCTCTGCACCCCCATCCTGAAACAGGTAATCATCTCGGGAAGGTGAGAGTGGAACACTGGTGTCCATTCGTTCCAGGTGCAAAAAGGTTAAAGAGGAAGTATGATGGGTTTTACTTCCTCTTTGTTTCCCTGCAAACGTAAAGCATAATGGGCTACTATTCATTGCATAGTAGCCCATTATGTGTCACTTACTTGACACAGGAGCCAGGGATGTCACCGCTGTTCCCTCTTCCACGAAGGGTCCATCTTCCTTCCGGTTCCCCCCAAATATCTTGTTTGTCTATTGTATGGATTCTGACCAAATCCTTTTGGGTGGAGCACCCCACTTCCTCAGTAAGTAAATCTCATTAGTGACCACCTGTGTCATGGTGGAGACCTCACGTTCTCCCATATAGAGGAGTATAGCTCCCATGGTTCAGAGAAGCAGGATCTCCCAATCTATGGATAGTGTAGGACCCACTAATCATGGGGTACTTTGTCGCAGTAAGTGGGCTTAAGCACCATGTAGCAATATGGTTTGACCAAATCCCCATATTTTTTTTGATAATGCTTTTTGAAAATGTCTAGATGTTTTTTAAAAAACCTCCTTGCTGGAGGTAAATGTTAATTTTGTATGTGTGCACTGTTATATGTTTGTTCATCTTCCGGTTATCGCGGCTCCGGCGCTGTGATTGGGCGGAGCCGCAATGACGTCACTTCCACACATGCGCGCGGAAGCCACTGCTAACGGAACGATCGCTGTTAGCAACAGCATGCTCAGCACGCCTGTGCGCCGCTGTCTACGGCACATGCACTATAGACAGTGGTGCCTGTCTTTTGCAAATATCTACTAAACCATGTAGGTTTAGGAGATATTTCTTGCACCTACAGGTAAGCCTTAATCTAGGCTTACCTGTAGGTCAACGTGGTCTGTAAGGGTTTACAACCACTTTAAGTGCCTTGGAACTGAAGTGTGATTAACTACTAATGGCTTTGGGTTTCCCACCTACCCTCTAGGGGCACATTCCCTGTCTCAGTAGCATGGCCCATACACTGTTGTTGAGTTGTTTACATGTGCACTGCTCTATGCACAATACTGTGGTGCTATGAATTATTTTTCCTGCAGTTGTATGTGCAACTTTTCTGTTTAGTAAAGCAAACTTTAATACACTACAAAGGATTTTAGGCTTTCTTGCTTTACTGCAAAGTGACATTATTAGACGCAAAGAAAAAACAATTGGGGGCTTGTCCAGGATTTGCGCTCAAGTTCAACTGAAGCAGACCTGTTTTCAGTCAATTGTCATATGAATAATGCTGTTTAGGAAAAGCTAGGTTACAGGTTTCTGATGTTCATGAGGAGGTATGCAACCTTGCTACCTGGGCCAGAAAGGTTTCCACTTTCTACATGCACTACGTGCTGAATCTGAAAAGAGGAATAGCTACCAAGTGATTATAGGACACTGCAAGCAAGGCAAGATATTTAGAAAGTAGGGCACAGGGGCCAATCTACTTTAGGTGGTAAAAAGACCAGGGGCTTCAGCCTGAAGTTAGAGCCGGGAACCGGGGGGGCGGTGGGGTTGTGTGGAGGGGGTGTTACCTACCTGACATACACTGACCTACATGGCATACAGTGACCTACCTGGCTGACATACACTGAGCTACCTGACGCACACTGACCTACCTGCCTGACATACACTGACCTACCTGGCTGACATACACTGAGCTACCTGACACACACTGACCTACCTAACACACCCTGACCTATGTATCTGACATATACTGACCTACCTGACATGCACTGACCCATCTGGCTGGCATACATTGACCTACCTGACACACACTGACCTACCTGACATACACTGACCTACCTGACATACACTAACTTACCTATCTGACACACACTGACCTACCTATCTGATATACACTGACCTACCTGACATGCACTGACCTACCTGGCTGACATACACTGACCTACCTGACATACACTGACCTACCTGACACACACTGACCTACCTGGCTGACATACTCTGACCTACCTGATATACACTGACCTACCTATCTGACATACATTGACCTACCTATCTGACATGCACTGACCTACCTGGCTGACACACACTGACCCACCTGGCTCACATACACTGACCTACCTGACACACACTGACCTACCTATCTGACATACACTGACACACACTGACCTGGTACCTTCAATCTTCTCTTTTGTCCCACTCCCAGCCACCATGGCCGTTACTCTATTCTCCTGCTGGCTGCTTAACACAGCGTGACTCTGGAGGGAGAAGGGGGCGTTGTCGTACCAGCTCCATACAAGGAGAAATCGAGCACCAGCGCCATCCTCCTGATCTCCTGCTGCTTTCCTCAGGCTGGGCGACATATCACTCTACCGGTAACAGACGGTGCAGTGGGCAGCTCCACAACGGTCAAATCACACAGAAGGTAAAATGTGGCTGCCACCACTGCATTCAGTCCTTTCTGTCCTTTTCTCTACAGTGACTGCTGGACCCGCATAGACATTAGCCCCACATTCGCAACTCCAGTCTCAATAGCCACTCCTTAATGACGCCTATGGTAGGGCACTCAAATTCAAACCTGCAGTGGCTTCAAAGTGTGTTCAAACCACTGTAGGCAAATCTGAAGATTTGAATGAGCAGTGTGCAGCCCTCATAAATATATCTAATGATGCTTTAAGAAAGGACAAAGCCTGAAGCTAGGATATGTGCCACTGTTACTTTCTATAAGCGGGAAATTGAATTTAATCAATTAAATTAGTGATGGCCAAGTTGATTCAAACAGAAGGCAAGGCATATGATCTCCAGGAGAAAATGTGGACTGATTTACTTAGGTGGGGATCCCTAGAGAGGAAATAGATTGTATTTATGCACCAGCTTTGCTTGAGAGGTGGAAGCAAGTGGCTGAGAACAGTAAATTTAGTCGACTGTAAATCACTGATTTTCTGTAAAAATGTTACAAGGCAACAGTTAACACCCTACAATAGTTCTGACGTCAGAAATGGGCAGATACAGTGCCTTGCAAAAGTATTTACCCCCCTTGGCATTTTTTGTGTTTTGTTGCCTCACAACCTGGAATTAACATAGGTTGTTTGAGGATTTGCATAATTAAATTTGAAGCAAACAACAAATAGGACAAAATACCAGAAAAAGTAAATGTGCATAACTATTCACCCCCCTAAAGTCAATACTTTATAGAGCCACCTTTTGCGGCTATCACAGCTCCAAGTCGCTTTGGATAAGTCTCTATGAGCTTGCTACATCTTACCACTGGGATTTTTGCTCATTCCTCCTTGAAAAACTGTTCCAGCGTCTTCAAGTTTTATGGTTTCCCCTTAAACCACTCAAGTATTGCTTTAGCAGTGTGTTTGGGATCATTGTCCTGCTGGAAGGTGAACCTCCATCCTAGCCTCAAATCACACACAGAGTGGTACAGGTTTTGCTCAAGAATATCCCTGTATTTAGCACCATCCACCTTTCCCTCATCTCTGACCAGTTTCCCAGTCCCGACTGCTGAAAAACATCCCCACAGCATGAGCATGGGGATGGTGTTCTTTGGGTGATGTGATGTGTTGGGTTTGCGCCAGACATAGCGTTTTCTTTGATGGCCAAAAAGTTAAATTTTAGTCTCATCTGACCAGAGCATCTTCCTCCATACAGTTTGGGAGTCTCCCACATGCCCTTTCGCAAACTCAAAATGTGCCATTTTGTTTTTTGCTGAAAGTAATGGCTTTCTTCTGGCCACTCTACCACAAAGCCCAACTCTATGGCGCATACGGCTTATTGTCGTCCTGTGTACAGATACTCCAGTCTCTGCTGTGGACCTCTGCATCTCCTCTAGGGTCTCCTCTTAGGTCTCTGTGCTTCCTCTCTGATTAATGCCCTCCTTGCCCGGTCCATGAGTTTTGGTGTGTGGCCGTCTCTTGGCAGGTTTGCTGCTGTGCCATGTTCTTTCCATTTGGTTATGATAGATTTGATGGTGCTCCTAGGGCTCGTCAAAGATTTGTATATTTTTTTATAACCTAACCCTGACTTGTACTTCTCAAAAAAATTGCCCCTTACTTGTTTTGAAAGTTCCTTGGTCTTCATGGCAGTGTTTGGTTAGTGGTGCCTCTTGCTTAGGTGTTGCATCCTCTGGGGCCTTTCAAAAAGGTATGTATATGTAATGACAGATCACGTGATACTTAGATTGAAAACAGGTCATTTCACTAATTATATGACTTCTGAAGGTAATTGGTTGCACCAGATCTTTTTATGGGCTTCATAACAAAGGGAGTGAATACATATGCACATGCCAATTATCATTTTTTTATTTCAGAAAAATCGTTTTATGTATTTATTTTTTCTAATTTTACTTTACCAACTTAGACTATTGTATTCTGATCCATCACATAATTCAGATTAAATAAACATTGAACTAAAGTCTGTAATGTAGCAAAATAGATAAAAAGCCAAAGGGAGTGAATACTTTTGCAGGGCACCATGGAGAAATGTGAGCAGTAAGCTATGTTTTTTGGCACTGTTGGAAGGACCATATAATCTGATTTGAAATGTGGAGCAGGCACAGCAGATGATCAAGTCAGATAAGATGAGGCAGACCAGAAGAAAAGATGAGACTATAAGGAAGATGCAGATTTCTGGATGACGGCTCAATTGGAATGTACTTTTATCTGAGCATTTCCTTACAGTCTGGGGGACAATGGACATTCATCTGTAATTTTCCTTCCATCAATGTTACACAAACTGCCAAAGACATTGCTAACACACTAAAAGGAATGTTACAGCTTGTCCAGTGACAAAAAAAACTCTAGATCCTAGGTGCATTGGTGTTTTGTTTTTAAGAAAGCAACAACGTTAAAATTACAAAAATTCATAGGAGCCATCAGACTGTATCTTTCATTTGACCTCTGTAAATGTGATTCTGGTTGCAGTATTTTTTTTTTCACTTTACTGATGTTCACTGTCCCTAGATAGAACCAGATACACAGTATATGGCATTATGATAAAGTTACCTGTATTGATATTAGTCACCCCAGTGTCACAGTTCTTTTTGAATCCATCTATATATAATCATTTTTTAATTTTTAGAAATCTCAGAAATCAACAGTAAATACATAATCCTGTATAATGCAAGCAGTAGGCTGTCACAAGAAGGTCATTTTTCACAATTAAAGGTTGTCCCATGAATTCATCAGGTAAAACAGATTTACAGTTTGATGTTTTATAGTTTCTTTAAAAGATGTGGCTTATTTTATGTATTATTAGCACGGCTAATGGAAACTTGGGGAAATCTGTACAAACTGGTGGACAGACAGCAGGAAACAATACTAAGAGCGTTGGGAGATTGTAAAGCATGCACTGCAAGGAGGAAGCATATGTGAATGGTCATGATGGGTAAGGAGTGTTAGGAAAGTATGTTAAGTGCATTGGTGAGAGTCTGCAGTTCATCTCTAAGCTCCTCCAGAGAACTTTGAATCCGGCTAGGTGTGTCCAGAACCTCGATGTTCAAAGTATATGGGTCATATCGCACAGCAAAAGGCCTCTTTATGCGAGATGCATAATTCCTGTTGCAAGAGAAATAATAAATGTGTAATAAGAGCAGGAATAAATACTGTATTTAAAACATTCACCATAGGCAACAATATTTTACAGGTAGATGAATACCACTGAGTCAAACTTTTACATACTGCCTCTGCAAGCACTATTAAAGTGTTTAAAGTCTCGTTTTTTTCTTTATTTTAAATAACAAACATGTTATACATACCAATGGTTTTACACAGAGCAGCCTGGATCCTCCTCTACTTGGGTGCCTCTTTGCTACTCCTGGCCCCTTCCTCCTGTCAAGTGGCCCCACAGCAAGTAGCTTGCTATGGGGGCAGCAGAGCCGAGCTGCAGCTCCCGGTGTCCATTCAGACACAGAGCTGCCATTTGGCTCGTCCCCCCTCCCCCCCTGATTGGATCACTGACTTTGATTGACAGCCACGGGAGCCAATGGCATCCCTGCTGTGTCTCAGATAGCCAAGGGATTCATGGA